>NC_057798.1:26054461-26094224 GCF_018294505.1 Triticum aestivum | reverse complement strand
CACTCAGAACACTTCCGGTGTCCGAATATAGTCGTCCAATATATCAATCTTTATGTCTCGACCATTTCGAGACTCCTCGTCATGTTCGTGATCACATCCGGGACTCCGAACAAACTTCGGTACATCAAAACATATAAACTCATAATATAATTGTCATCGTAACGCTAAGCGTGAAGACCCTACGGGATCGAGAACTATGTAGACATGACCTAGAACTGTTTCCGGTCAATAACCAATAGCGGAACCTGGATGCTCATATTGGCTCCTACATATTCTACGAAGATCTTTATCGGTCAAACCGCATAACAACATACGTTGTTCCCTTTGTCATCGGTATGTTACTTGCCCGAGATCCGATCGTCGGTATCTCAATACCTAGTTCAATCTCATTACCGGAAAGTCTCTTTACTCGTTATGTAATGCATCATTCCGTAACTATCTCATTAGTTACATTGCTTGCAAGGCTTATAATGATGTGCATTACCGAGAGGGCCCAAAGATACCTCTCCGACAATCGGAGTGACAAAACCTATTCTCGAAATACGCCAACTCAACATGAACCTTTGGAGACACATGTAGAGCTCCTTTATAATCACCCAGTTACGTTGTGACATTTGGTATCACACAAAGTGTTCCTCCGGTAAACGGGAGTTGCATAATCTCATAGTTATAGGAACTTGTATAAGTCATGAAGAAAGCAATAGCAATATACTAAACGATCAAGTGCTAAGCTAACGGAGTGGGTCATGTCAATCACATCATTCTCCTAATGATGTGATCCCATTAATCAAATGACAACACATGTCTATGGTTAGGAAACATAACCATCTTTGATCAATGAGCTAGTCAAGTAGAGGCATACTAGTGACATTAAGTTTGTCTATGTATTCACACATGTATCATGTTTCCGGTTAATACAATTCTAGCATGAATAATAAACATTTATCATGATATGAGGAAATAAATAATAACTTTATTATTGCCTTTAGGGCATATTTCCTTCACATGCAAGTTCACTGCTTCAACCGGAAATAATAAACACACAAGGAGGCCCTCGGCCAACCCGGAAAGGAAATCTTGCCTCACACGCACTCCGAAGGCGAGCTCGTCCAATCTCGCCGCCGCTCCGTCTCCTTGGCTGCCATTCACCACTCAATCATCCTCTCCACCTACCTCCCCCATCACTACGCCGCTTTCCTCGACAACCACCCGTTGCCGCTGCCTTCAGCCAAGTTACTTTCCTTGTTGTCAGCGCAGCGTGATGCCTCGCCATCATCTCCATGCCCCCATGGGTTGTATTCATTGATCAAATAGCAGGACCTGCGAACTGGTTATACACTCAAAAACTGAGCAAGCAAGATCAGTGTAAACCCAAACCAGATTAAGCAAACTGAACCACATACAACACCCAGGCAAAGAAGAGTACATCTGCATCAGCTCCAAAGTGAGTGACATGATAGAGAACAAGCAAATTTCGCATCAGATGAATAGACAATGTTGCAAACCTCCCCAGACCATTCCGCAAAGGGTTACCAAATGGTGGAAGGAAAATTGGGAAAACATTTTATGTCCTAGAAAGGACATATATCAAGAAATTTTGTTAGCAACATGCCAGCCGAAGGCATAAAAAGTGAGGTCACAACTACACATGATTAAAATAAATATACAACATGTGTGTTCATGATCATGTAAACTGAAGCAATTTTGAACAATAAACAGAAAAATGACGGGTTAAATAGTCTTCCAAGCAGGGTTCTAAGGTTCTCAGAAGGACAAACAAAAATCAACAGATGTGATGTTAAGTTTCGTTATCTGATAGGAAATACTCTCCAATACTATCATTACAATTATCAGTTATGAATCTATAAACTGAAAGGCATTGTGTTATGCATAACAGTTCTCTTGACCTTCTGCTACAAGAAAGCACATTCCAGTGACAACAATAGCCAATGCCCATTAATACAGACCAAAAGTCAATTTAGTAGACCCATTGATCACAAATTTTCCCGATAGAAACATGATAGATTTATTCCTAGCTAGACTTTCATTAGCATCCAGATTAAATTCACCGCTATAAGAAAATCACAAACCTCAACATTGGGAACATAACTACAAATGTAAATCAACATTTTGAGTTGCTCTTAGATGCAATTCAAGGAAAACGAGAGCATGAGCTTGCTAGGTCGGATACCTCATTTGACTTGCTGTACAAATCCACCCAAAAGTGCATGATAATATAAACCGTGAGTACGGGGGCAAAGGGTAGTGCTCCAACATAAACTAATGCTTATACATAAATCTGCATATAAACCGAATCATTCGAGAAGCAAGCATAAATCACCAAATTAATCATCCCTAAACTGTGCAGCGCACTAAAATCTAGAGTCCGGTGAACACACAACCCATTTGATCCTCCCAGCCTGGCGAGTGGCCACTGGCAGCTTGTGTTGGTATCCAAAAACAAATATGTGATTAAGTTTATTTCTTCTTGAGGGAAAGAATTTAGTAAGCTAATTAATACTCCCTCCGTTCCGAATTACTTGTTTCGCGTATGGATGTATCTAGATGTATTTTAGTTCTAGATACATCCATTTCAGGGACGAGTAATTTGTAACGGAGGGAGTACATGCAATGGGAACTTACCTTTCTCTTTTCTTCTAAGGCACTTATGTTCTTACAAGATCTCTCCCTGCAAAAAGAAATCAATGTACTGTTGGGAACAATCAATTTTATATCTAAACAAATCTGTGTGAGAAAAATTACCAATACATATTATGATCAAATTTATTACCAGGGGAACCACAGATTGTAAACTTTTATTCAAGGGTGCTCATGGTGTTGACATAACTGACTCTTTCTCATTTATCAAGAACTCTGTGTGTTTCAAGAAGATAAATCCTGAAATTTTATATTCACAACCAAAAGAGAAAGAAAAAATATCAAAACTAATTCAGAGAATTTTATGATCCTAGAATATACGCCATGATTATAAGCATTTATGTGACACCACTATTTCGAAGCCACGGACTACACTAATACTGTTCTATTTCACTAACACATGTGTCGTGCATCGTTTTCAATTATCGATATGCAAAGTCAAAAAATCAATATTCTGAATTGAATGAGGCACAACTTTTTACATATACATCACATATGTTTTTTTAGCTACTACCGAATCAACATTGTGAACTATACATCATAACTGGGACGCTCCTATGTGTGCTTCAACTACACAATGGAAAGTATAAATGTTGACAAATGAACATAGCTAGTCTGCATCCTGCCATGTGCTAACTGATATATATTGAGCTTGCTATGTTGTGTTAAAATAAAATAAGCCGGTCTTTTCTCGGTCCCGCAAAAGGCCAGTCTTTTTCCTTCCTCAAACAAGTTTGTGACAGGAGTATGATTGCACTTCACATACACCAAGTAACAAACAAATAGTTTCAAATTAGAAAAACAGGGATTAGTAAGAAGGATATATTTCTCATTGTGCATATGGCTAAGCATCATAAATCAAAGAACTGAATCTCAAGATGCAACTTTTATCACCGTCAGGTATGAGTATCAATGCGCAGGTAGGCACTGCAGGTTTTAACATGATTCGTGCACACTAATTAGACATCTTTTTAGATGGTCCGTACTGAAGCATGTTGTACTAAAGCAGTACTTTCTTTTGATGTATACTTACTTGCTACTCCAACTTGCAGTACTGAAGCATGTACCACACTAATTTGACATCTTTTTAGATGGTCAGCTCCTTCTGACTTGCACATAGACATGGTGTCAGTTGTGTCAAAATAATGTACACAGCAACTAACCAAGCATAAGTCTCAAGTAATAGGACTATAAGTAGTCGAGCAACTGACTGAGTATAATATTCAAACGTTGCAGATTTGGTTTGCCTACAAAAAAGACAGAGTAACACATATATAAATGTCAATTACATAATTTATTCCAAATTAATAATTACAAGATGCAACAATAGATATAACCTTACATGGCGGTGGAGCTCCCTGCTCCTCTCCACCATGCATGGTGGCGGGGCTCCCTGGAGCCGACAAGTGTGAGGGAGGAGCTCCCTGCTCCTCTCCTCTGTTTTTGTGGGTGAGACCACGAGAGGAACCAGTACATTTTGAAGAGGGTGAGCATTTCCCTACTTTTCTCATAGTAGTATTGAATAACAGGTGGAATTCATTCCTGAAAAAAAAGAATAACAGGTGGAATTCATTCCTGAAAACATCAAAGTGCCACCGAATGGTGTCCATGTGTCATCATCTAATCCCCGAAGACAAAGAAATTGGGTGGCATGCAGGTCCAGTGCCACCAGCGCATCGATAGCAGCACCAGCCCATGGAGTCTGGTTGCGGAGGAGGCGCCGTTGTCGTTGAGGTGGAGGAGGTCGGCGAGGATTTCTTGCCTAAGGTGGAAGAGGAGCTTTCGGTTCCATCGGTGCTGGAGCGGGCCTTGGCGCCAGTCGTCGGAGTCGTCCGCGGGGAGGTCCAGCTCCAGGAGGTGGAACATGATCGGGTTCACCAGGGATGACATGGAGTGGCCCTTGAACGGCCGGTTCGACGGCGGCATTGCGCGCATGAACCCGTCGCGCTCTACCAACGTCCGCATGTAACCATATGCAGAGTCATCCTCCAGCGACAACGACGATGACGATGACGACTTGAACGCGACGATGGGGAGTAATCTGCGGCGGTGGTGCTGGTCGACCACATGCGTGTGCGAGCTCGCAGCCGGCGCGTGGCTGCGAGTGCGGAGGACGACGGTGGTGCCGCCTTTTCAATCGTTGTCTCAGCTGGTGGCTTCTTGACCCGCGTCGCGAAGCGCTCGCACCCGTCCGGTGGTCTCTGGCACTGGACGGCCTGCGGCGATAGCAGAGCTGCTCTGGTCGACGTGGTTGGAATTCGATCCTGAAGATATAGCTTCACTTAGCAGTCATAATGACTGTTCATGTCCGTAAGACACCTGTCAAACGTTAAGCATCTAACGAGAGCTAAAATAGTGTTCTACACGTAGAAATCACATTGTGAATTAATTTAACAAAATAGCAACCTTATAAATGGCAGTGCACCCACAAGATTGCTAGAAAATGATGCATATTCAAAAATATACAGAGGTAAAAGGCAAGGGAAGAAGTATCACCTTAGTTGTGCTAATACTATCATCCAGTTTTAATGATCTGCACTGAGCTGTGTCAGTTATCTCCACAAGCTTCCAAACCTTTGACTTATCCATTGACTCATCAGCTATTCCAAGTTTTACATCAACCAAGCTTCTCTTGTCCCCATTCTGTCAATAAAAGTAGAGAGTAAGATCAAGTTAGTTGGGATTGCAATGTAAATTGTTTTAATATTGAACTAGTTTTAATATTGAACCAATACTCTAATGCAATGGGTTGCTCTAATATGCAACTATGTATGCATATGATTAAAGCACATGCGAGAAACATACCTCCATTGTCTTCTGCTTAGAGACGGTTACACTAAAACAATATACTCTGTAATAGAAACCTGCTCGCTTTTGTAACATATCTCATTCTTATATTACGTCAACAATATAATGGACATGTGAGAAAGGGAATCAATAGAAAATACACTAAAACAAAGAGGTTACTCACACAACCCAAACTGAAGTACATCTACTCGATGATGCTTGATTTGGGACAAAGCTTTCGCTCCCCCAAATACTTCCATTGAGCCTCAACTTCATCTAATCAATACCAAAGCCTGCCCCAGTCTTAATGTTATGGCCACCACCGTGGAAAAATTGGTCAGTCAAGTGTTAAGAAATAACAACCGTTATTTATTAATATCACAATGATCTATACAAACTTGAATACAAGTGGAGCTACACAAACCCAGCACAAGGTGGACTAATTTTAGGTATTGCTACGCCTACGTTCCTTGGTAGCATTTTGGTCCTCCATACTCCATTCTCAGTGAATGAAGAGGCATCGAAATGTGAAGAGACACATAAAAAATAGGAGCTACCAGCAATATGGTAATGTTGCATTGCAAGAGGACACAACTAAGCATTGAAAGAAAAGAGTGAACACAACCCTAAAATCGTTCTGCACTTGCATGCAAATTTGAGGTATCACCAAGAAGATCTTTCATGTTCAAAAACATGAATAAAGCCAAATATTAGGAAATGAAAATCACTAAAAAAATATAATGAATTCTTTTGCCTGAAATTCCCCTTACAAACTACTAAAAACTCACAAAGTGTATATACATGCAGTGAAGGAATTTACATCCTGGAAAACCCAGAACTAAATAATAGTACTGAGTAACCTTGTGACGCTTTTACATAGAAGACCATAAGAGGATTTAGAATGGTTACTTATTTTCCATCATAGCTTCTAAAAACAGTATAAGAAAGAGTTAAACCAGAGAAGCGCATTGGAAATTTTTTGGGTCAATTTTCAGAAATTGACCAGTACGTGGAAGGGATTTTGGATTTTTGAAAAGTTTATACTGAAAACCATCATTGGTTTGTGGAAAGAAACTATTAATGGCATGAATCAAGAGGCCATCAAAACTATGAACTATTCAATGCCACTATCAGAAAGGAAATTACATTAGATAGTACTCCTCTGTAAAGAAATATAAGACCTTTTAGATCAGTGATCTACAAGGAGCACATCAGAAAACAAGTAGTTGAAGCAGTCCGTTTTCCGGATGATCTTTCCTGCATTCCTGCAGTAATACATCATGAACAGTGACTGTAGATTCCAATAAAAAAGGAGAGAAAGAAGTAAATGTGAAAGATAATGTATGAGAACGTCATGTAGTACTTACATTTTCTGTAAACATGTTTTGAGATTGTACAGTCAACCATGCCAACGACATTGCAACCTGATCTGATCTCCTCTCACCTACTAAATTTAGCAAGCATAAGTATCTATATTGGTGCCGTTAGTATGCGTGACATGGCATGTGATACGTCTCTGACATATCTACTTTTCCAAACACTTTTGCCCTTATTTTGAACTTTAACTTGCATGATTTGAATGGAACTAACCCGACTGATATTGTTTTCAGCAGAATTGTCATGGTGTTATTTATGTGCAGAAACAAAAGTTCTCGGAATGACCTGAAACTTCACGGAGATTATTTTTGGAAAATATAAAAAATACTGGCGAAAGAATCAAGGCCAGGGGGCCCACACCCTTTCCACGAGGGTGGGGGGCGCGCCCCCTGCCTTGTGGGCCCCCTGGAGCTCCACCGACCTCAACTCCACCTCCATATATTCACGTTCGGGGAGAAAAAAAATCAGAGAGAAGGATTCATTGCGTTTTACGATACGGAGCCGCCGCCAAGCCCTAAACTCTCTCGGGAGGGCTGATCTGGAGTCCGTTCGGGGCCCCGGAGAGGGGAATCCGTCGCCATCGTCATCATCAACCATCCTCCATCACCAATTTCATGATGCTCATCGCCGTGCGTGAGTAATTCCATCGTAGGCTTGCTGGACGGTGATGGGTTGGATGAGATTTACCATGTAATCGAGTTAGTTTTGTTAGGGTTTGATCCCTAGTATCCACTATGTTCTGAGATTGATGTTGCTAAGACTTTGCTATGCTTAATGCTCGTCACTAGGGTCCGAGTGCCATGATTTCAGATCTGAACCTATTATGTTTTCATCAATATATGAGAGTTCTTGATCCTATCTTGCAAGTCTATAGTCATCACCTACTATGTGTTATGATCCGGCAACCCCGAAGTGATAATAATCGGGACCAGTCCCGGTGATGACCATATTTTGAGGAGTTCATGTATTCACTATGTGTTAATGCTTTGGTCCGGTACTTTATTAAAAGGAGGCCTTAATATTCCTTAGTTTTCGCTAGGACCTCGCTGCCATGGGAGGGTAGGACAAAAGATGTCATGCAAGTTCTTTTCCATAAGCACGTATGACTATATTCGGAATACATGCCTATATTACATTGATGAATTGGATTTAGTTCTGTGTCACCCTAGGTTATGACTGTTACATGATCGATCACATTCGGCATAATTCTCTATCACCGATCCATTGCCTACGAGTTTTCCATATATTGTTCCTCGCTTATTTACTTTTTCGTTGATATTGTTATCACCACTATAAAACACCAAAAAAATTACTTTGATCCAAACCTCCATGTGTTGAGTGAAATGTAGTGCCTACTTGTGAGATCCTAACACTTGGTATTCAGATCCAGGTCACCACCCTTCCACCTCCAAAATTTTCTCACCACCACCACAAAATTATCAAATGCACAACTGAAGCAACCCAACGGGTGGTCGTGCAACTGCACACTAGACTGAAAGATAGCAAAATGTACAATATAACATGATCTTAACATCCCCTGCGGTCAGTATCAACGTGTCATGATGCTGAGGCTGGAGCGAAAATCGCCGCCTTCCTCTTTGGCTGGCCAGGTGTCCTGCCGCTCGTCCCCGGATATTGTCGGCGGCGGCGCCGGCGTGCCCGTGCTGCTCCTTCACTACTGTGACGTGGTGGTTGGGCGTTGTAATGCTGGTTGAGCTCCACGACGCTGAGCTGGCGCGCGGGATGTGTTCAATGATGAGAGCATCTCCAACAGACGGGCTATATAAGCATCGCGCTAAAAAATTTGTGGTTTTTGCGCGTGCTACTGCTCCGGGCGCTCCAGCGAAGACGCAAAAACCACGCGTGCGGCATAACTAGTTCAGGCGCGGGCCGAAACGCCATCGCGCGTCGTTTATTTGCTGCGCCCGCTCCCGCGCGCTGGACACTCGAGCGCCCGCTCGCAACTTCCACCTATCCCCATCCAGCCGCTGGCGCCGCCGCCGCCCGCGTCATCCCATTTGTTTCGGCAACCGTTCCGGCACTTCCCCGGCCTATCCCCGCACCAGCCGTTGCTTCCTCCGTCTCCCTCTAGTTGCCGCAGACCCTCGCGCGCGGCATTCCTCCGACGAACAACGCCAGGCCGCCCACTGCCGCTCGGCGCCCGCAAGGTGTTCAACAAAACTCTTGCAAGGTATGTATTGCTTCAACTTCACATTTTTTACATGAATTTGGTGCATGTTGTTTGTAATTTTTATAGCCTAGTTTAAATTGAACATTGTAGATAAACCCGGGCAAACGTCGGGGCGGGCTTGTAAAAACCCGAGCTTCATTTCTCAAGCCCAAGTCCGGTCCAAAGCCCGAAATACTCCCTGTTTTCAAGCCCGAGCCCGGCCTAAAAACAAGCCCGAAGCCCGAAAGCCCGGCCCAAATGATGTTTTTTAGTACACACACGTGCAAGCCCGGCCCGAACTATCTTTCGGGCTGCAAAACAAAGCCCTAGCCCGGCCCGAATGTCAAGCCTGACCTGGCCCGGCCTGGGTTTTTCGGGCCGGGCTCGGGCTGGGTCATCGTGTTGGGCTGCCCATGCCCGGGTTTAATTGTAGATGAGTTCGTCATATGATTTTTTCAAAGAATAATTTGATATTGAAGAGGAGGAGGATCTTGCAATTATCCTAGCTATGCACATCAATAAAAAACCGAAGCACGATGGTTCGGTTATGGGTCGACAGAAAATTTGGAGGGATAGGATCGATGCCCACAACAGATTGATCAGACACTATTGTGCGGATCCTCCCGTGTACCCTGAGTCGTACTTCCGGCACCGGTTAAGGATGAGCACCGAGTCGTTCAGGCGCATTGCAGATAAACTAGCGAGTCATGACCGGTTTTTTTAGCAAAGGAGGAATGCCGCCAGAGAGCTCGGGCATAACACCTTTCAGAAGGTGACAACCGCTTTGCGTATGTTGGCATACGGTATGCCCGCTGATCTAGTTGATGATCATTTGGCCATGGGTGAGAGTCAAGCCATCATGTGTGTCAAGCACTTCGCAGTCGAAATTGCGCAAGTGTTTGGCCAGGAGTATTTGAGATCTCCCAATGTTGAAGATGCCGCAAGGCTATTGGAGATGAACAAAGCTTGCAGCTTCCCAAGTATGCTTGGCTCAATAGATTGCATGCATTGGAGTTGGAAGAATTGTCCTAAGGCATGGCATGGCCAATTCCATGGCCAAAAAAAGGATTCCGCTATAATCCTTGAAGCAGTGGCCGATCAAGAGACTTGGATTTGACATGCTTTTTTTGGAATGCCTGGATCTTTGAATGATATCAACGTTGTTAATCGGTCATCACTGATGAATAAGATTGCAAATGGTGAACTGTGAATGACCGTACATACAACTATGGCTATTATCTTGCGGATGACATCTATACAAAGTGGCAAAAATTTGTGAAGCCGTTGAAAAAACCGGAAGGTAAGAAAAATCTTGATTTCCACAATGCTCAGGCGGCGGCTAGAAAAGATGCGAAGAGAGCTTTTGAGATTTTGCAAGCCCAATTTGCTATTGTGAGAGGACCGGCTAGAATTTGGAATCAAAAGATGCTTTGGTACATCATGCACGTTTGTGTGATCATGCACAACATAATCATCGAGAATGAGCGTGGCCAAGATGTAGACTACTCTCACTATGACCTCTTGGGACATCCTGTGCGGGTGCGGCGGAGGGCGGCCAGGGTGGCCTGTTTTGTTGCCTCCTATCATGTCATTCGGCGTGCCGAAACTCATGATGATCTTCAAAAGGATCTCATCAAGGAGTGGTGGGCATGGAATGGCCCACAAAGAGCATCATGATTGTGCGTTTGATGTTGTATTGTTGAACTATTTGTTGTATTGAAAGATAAACTATTTGTTTGAGTTGTAATAACGAAATTGAACTATTTATTGTGGATTCATTTTGTTTGTGTTTGATCTTCTTGTTTGTGTTTGGAGTGCATATGTTGTTTGTGCGAGAGCGCGCGCGTAGTATTTTTGCAGCGTCTGCTGGAACTAATCACGCGGTCTAAAATTTACAGCTGGCCGCTAGAGTCAGCGGAGCGTTGCGCAAAAACAGACGATCAACGCGCTGCAAACACTTTTTTAGCGCTCCGCGCGTTGGACGGCTGTTGGAGATGCTCTGAAGTCGAGGAGGTTGACGCAATTTGTAAACTTGACTGTGATGTCTCCGTTTAAGTAATGAAAAGTGTTTTATTCTCTTTTTTTTCTTCCGGGCAATGAAAAGTGTTTTATTCGCAAAAACAAAACAAAGAAGTCGCGATGTGCTCTACTGTACGCCTACGGACTGCGGTGATGCTATATAGGCAGTATGTGCTCGACAGTCATCTTACAGAGCCCTAGCTTGAGGGACACGAACACGATCGACTATAATGGTAGTCAAGTCAACTCCCCCCAAAAGAAAAAAAAACAGCGAGTGTTGGCTCGCGTCCATGCCCGGGCGCACGCCATGAACGCACATGCCTCGCCAACGCCGCCCGCCCGCCCCTGCCCTGCCCTGCCCGTTGTCGTCTGCGTCACCGGCTTGGCGCAGAGCGCGTGCACCACCTCGCGCCCCCGCGCAGCGGCAAGCCGGTCTCGCCGGTGCGACGCTGGAGGTTTAGGAGACCACGCTCCTGCGCATCATTCCGACGAACCTTTTCTAAAAAATCATTCCGACGAACACCCTAAAGCGCCAGCGTGAGGCGCGCGACGGTTAGGCTTAGAGTCGTCGCCTTCCAGCACCTGGCGTGCCTTCGTGGCAGGGGACGTGGACGGCATGTCCTCCTTTTGCTCCATGCTCCGACCGGGGCGGCGCTGCTGCTGCCATCCTCCCTCCGGAGCCGGAGGCCGCAGCCACGCTCTTCTCCGCGGCGAGATGGTTAAGCGTAAGAAAGAGCTCGTCGGTGGTGGTGAGCGAGCTGCCGGACGTGGTTCGGTTAACTTTTTAGGTCTGTCTATGTCACATCTAGATGAGAGATAGTATCTCACATCTAAGATGATGCCTTTTTTTTATTGTCCAGCCAAACTGTTGTTTTATTGTTTGTTGGTTTTTCTATCTATATATCCGGCTCAGTTTCTGGGAAAAAAAAGACGCGCAAAACAATAAAGCGCACGGCACCAGATGTCGAACTTCCAACCTCCCACTCCTATACACGCACTTATAGCGACTATAACTAAGGACTGTTCTTGTGTAATCAGAGACGCGAACAATTAATAACTCGGCCAGCATCAGATCTGGTCAGTGGTCACTAGCTGCGTTTTTCACTCTTATTTATAATTAATTTTCTGTAAGGAACAAAATTTGGTCAAAACATGTTCATGAATTTACATATTTTTAAAATTATGAAAAATGTTAACGAATACCAAAAAAATTATAATTGTGGTGAACAATCCATTAATATATCATGATTACTTTCTGAATACACACATTTTTTTGCAATATACGGTGAACATTCTTTATTTATATACAGTGAACTTTTTTATATACGATGAACTAAAAGCGAACTTTTTTATATACATTGAACTAAAAGCAAACAGGGAAAAACAAAAGAAACGAGAAAACCAAATAGAGTAAATAGATAAATAAGAAGAGAACAAAAAAGAACACATTTTGATTTTTTTTAAATCATAAACATGAACAATTTTGGAAAAATGAACAAATTTAGATATTTGAAACATTTATTAAAACTTGTGAATTTATATAAAAAAGAATCATAAAAATGAGTTAAATTTTTGAAAAATAGAAAAAATAAAAGCAGAGCAAAAACAATGAAGAAAATGATAAATAAAAAACAAAAAACATGAAGAAAACAAAACAAAAAACGTATCCTAACGACTTGGGGGGCTCATCTGCAGTTTGTCCGCTGACGAGGGTGGACTTGCAAGTACGACAAAAAAAGTCGCACCCCTAGTGGCAAGTCGAGGGTGGACTCTCAATTGGGAATAAAAAAGATCGGACCCTAGTTGCGAGTCGAGTTTGGACTTGCAACTGCGACCAAAAAGGTTGGGCCCTAATTGCGAGTCAAGGGGTGGAATTGCAACTGAGAAAAGAAAAGGTCGAGCTCCAGTTATGAGTCAATGGTGGAATTGCAACTGGGACAAAAGATTGGGTCCTAGTTGCAAATCGTGGGTGGACTCCAAATTGGGACTAAAAATGGGCCCCAATTGCGAGTCGAGTGTGGATTCGGAAACAAAAGAGGTTGAGCCCTAGTTGCGAGTCAAGGGTGGACTTGCAACTCAACAAAAAAGGTTGGACCCAGTTGCGAGTCGAGGGTGGACTTGTGACTTGGACAAAAAATGTTGGGCCCTAGTTGCAAATAAAGGGTGGACTTGTAACTCGAACACAAAAGGTTGGGCCCCAGTTGCGAGTTGAGGGTGGACTTGCAACTCGGACAAAAAAGGTTGGACCCTAGTTGCAAATAAATGGTGGACTTGCAACTCGGACACAAAAAGGTTGGGCCCAGTTGCGAGTCGAGGGTGAACTTGCAACTCGGACAAAAATGGTTAGGTCCTAGTTGCGAGTAAAGGGTGAACTTGCAACTCAGACAAAAAAGGTTGGTCACCAGTTGCGAGTCGAGGGTGTCTTTGCAACTTGGGAAAAAAGGTCTACCCCATTTGTGTCGAGAGTGAACTTGCAACTAGGACAATGATTGAGGCCTAGTTAAAATCGAGGATATACTTTCAACTGGGACAAAAAAGGCCGAAGCCCCGTCGCAGTCAAGGGTATAATTGCAATTAGGACCAAAAGTGTCGAGACCCGGTTGCGAGTCGAGAGTGCAATTACAACCGGGAAAAAAAGGCCAGGCCCCAGTTGCGACTCGAGGGTGAACTTGGAACTTGGACAAAAAAGGTTGGATCCCTATTGCGAGTTGAGGGTGGACTTGCAACTGGGACAAAAAAATGTCATGTCCTAGTTACAAGTCGAGGGGGGTATTGCAACTAAAACAAAGAAGTTCAGGCCTCAATTGCGAGTCGAAGGTGCACTTGCAATTGAAAAAAAAAATCGGATCCAGTTGCGAGTCGACGATGGACTTGCAACTAGAAAAAAAAAGGTCGGATTCCAGTTGCGAGAAGAGAGTGGACTTGCAACTCGGACAAAAAACGTTGGGTTCCAGTTGCGAGTCAAGGGCGTACTTGCAACTGGGACAAAAAAGTCAGGCCTCAGTTGCGAGTCGAGGCTGACAAAAGCGGAGCCGAACAGGCCTAGACAACAAACATGATACATAATAAAACAAACAACAACAAACGAGGCGGAAGGTAGAGAGAGCGCTTTCATGAAAATTACAGGAAGTAAATTGACCGGTGAATTTTAAAAACGTATAAAATTTTGAAAATCATGGATTTAAAAAGACCAAATAAATAAAGAAAACAAAAAACAATTGTTTAAGAACCAAAATAAAATAAATAAATAAATAAATTAGGAAAAAACAAACAAGGGAAAACAAAACAACTCTTATAGCAAAGTTTTATCCTACAATAATGCACTTAGATGTAAGGTACTATTTCACATCTATAGCAAACCCGTAAAATAAAAAGGTCAAAGAAAATGGAAAACCAAATAAAGATAATAGAGAAAAGAAAGAAAAATAAAAACAACTAGATGATAATTCTTATCAAGAAAAACACATTAAAATATGTAGAAAATACAAAAAACGCTCAGGGAAAAAAAGAAAAAGAAACGACAGCACGCCCAGCATTCCCTTCCATCTTCTCCCCGTCACACATTTTAGAAAATAAGAAACGCAAAAAAAAATGTATCTGGCCGTGTGGACATGATGATGCGATCTATCCATTCATCACAAAATGCATGCACGATCCATCAGCCCATAACACACAAGAAAAAACAAATAAACAGGCTAGCAAACAAACAAACTACAGAAATTGACTTGCTGCGGAGAAGGAAAACGGCCCACCCATCTCCACATCGTAGAAAAGGGCCGACGGGCGAGACAAGAAAGCGTGACGCGGGACAAGCACGAGATCTCCCTTGCACGAATTTTAAAGACAAAAATCCAATGGTAAAAGACTTAAATGTGAGATAGCTATTTCACATCTAGATGTGAAATAGCAAACCTGTAACTTTTTTTGAGAACTCGCCACTTTATTACTCAAGAATGTTCATAGGCACACGCGAAGAGTCACGGGCATTACCCAACCAAACATGTCTACCCATACTCAAATTACATGCAAACTTGGCGGGGTTTGTGAGCCTCAAAATTATGATTCCTAGGCTCATGAACAAAAGAGCAAAAAGCAAAACTATCCCTATAATTCATTATTTCATGTACTATGACCGCATGAGGACCTCCTGTCCCCTTGTTTAAATCATTTACCACTCCCAGGCAATCTGACGCCAACTTCATTCTCTGCACAAGTAGATCATCCGTCAGTGCCAAAGCTTCCCTGCATGCAAATGTTTCCAATATGGTTGGGTCAGTGATCCCACGATACACTACGACTGAGGATCCGAGGTACATTCCCGTGTGGTCACGACACACAGCCGATACCGCTCCCCGCGTCTATTGCGCGCAACGGCGCCATCGACATCGATCTTCATGTCTCCCTCTGCCGAAGCCAGCCATCGTTGGGAGTTATTCTGCCGGACCCCCGTTCCATTGTTCTTCTGTCTCACCACAAGTTTCGGAACCTGATCCAGCTCATTTATATAGTGATAAAAAAAAGATGAGGTTTGCTATGGCGATTGGAAAATTCCTTCGTGAATTGCTTGTTTCCATGCATACCATATCGACCAAAGTGTCACCACCATCTTTGTAAACATGTTCTGTTCGAGGGTCTTGTTCAACTGGAATAACCAGTTTTTTGCTCACGATTCTTCATTTTTCAGACATCGTTGAGACCAAGAAGGGATCAGCCAACGCCCATGTACATCTTGCATGAGTGCATGATAACAATGCATGGCGCCATGAACCTGGGACACCGCACGAAGGACATGCGTCCCTGGTGGACATGTTCCTTTGGTTAAGTACGTCCGTTGTTGGCAATGAGTGGCGGGCCAAGCGCCATAGGAACACTCGAAGCTTCGACGGTTCAGTTAACTTAAGAAGCCCCGACGCACCACTCGCGTGTTTCGGCCCAACCCAAGTTCACCGGCCTAAACGGATCGGGTCGTTGAGGACCAGATCCTGAAGAAGCGATAGCTCCTATTGGACGCAACGCTCGTTGCGTCCAATAGCGCACCGACGCACATGGGGCACCGTGATTGGGACGACCCGCTCCAAGGCACCGAAGCAAAAAAGAGAAGGCTAGCGCGACAAATGCTGAGGACCGAATCGAACTCGTGACCGCCGTATTGTGAACCACTGAGGCTAGCCACAACAACCAACAGCTACTAGTGACTTGTAGCATCACAAAGCGTATAAGAAGTGAGTATAACGGCGTATTCACAGTAGCAAGTTGTTTCTTGTACCGTATAGAATTCTAAATTATTTGAAAATATTGTGGAAAGCACATACAGTTTTATGAAGAAAGAAAATGGGAACAAAATTTGTAATTTTCAACACTTTTTTTGTATAACCCAAATATTTTTGGAAATTCTGAATTTTTTCGTAAAAAGAACAAAGTTTGAAAGACGGACATTTTCTGAAATTACGAACATTTTTTAAAATTCCCCGAACACATTTTGAATTTGTGAAAAAATTTTAAAAACATGAAAAAACTTACAAAATGAGAATAATTTTTGAAATTAACGAATTTATTTAATTTGTGATTTTTTAAACTAGAACATTTTTTGGAAATTCATGAACAAAATTTTAATTTATGAACAAATTTGAAAATGCGAACATTTTCTCAAGTGTTAAGCAGATTTGACATTATAAATTTCTGAAATTTATGAACATTTTTTGAAAATAAGCAAACAGTTTTTGAAGTTCTAAAGTTTTTATGAACATTGAACATTTTTTATATTTCTGAACGAAATTTGAATATAGTGCATTTTTGAATTTTTGGAATGTTTGTTTTTAAATGCGAACATTTTTGAAATTTATGAACATTTTTTCAAAAAGAAAAAAGTGAAAAAATTAAAAGATAGCATAAAAAGAAAAGGAGAAACAGAAAAAGGAAAACCAAATGAAACGGTAAAAACCAGAAAAGAAACAGCACAGAAAAACAAAGATTCAGGGAACCTGCTAGAAGGTTCGCAAAACCGTTGGCCGCGCTGTGTAAAGTCATCTCCCTCCAATTTGTTCTTCTGTTTTCTCCTGCAAACTTGTACTCCCTCCATTCCTAGATGTAAGTCTTTTTAGACATTTCAAATGAAATACAACACATGGATGTATGTAGACTTATTTTAGAGTGTAGATTCACTCATTTTGCTCCGCATGTAGTCATTTGTTGGAATCTCTAGAAAGACTTATATTTAGAAACGGAGGGAGTATCTGTGAGAGCATCCTGGGGCACAACGCCAGCAAACAATAGCAATACAGGCACGCTCTGCTCCACTAAGCAGTTGATTGATCATGGCCGCTCTTAACAGCAAGAGTGTGGGTTCCTCCGCTGCTGCCACCCTGACTCAAGGCATCAAAGTTCAGTGCAAGCTCTGTTTCGCTTCCTGAGTTCCCGTGTTGCCACTTCACCATGTAAAAGGGCTACCGTGAGTCCCAGGTTGGCGTGCGTATGATGAATCCTGGTGATCGGTGTCCCAGATGATGTTGCCATTTGCCCACCGTGATTGTGCAATAAAGCTAGGCTTTCACCCAAAAACACAAGACTACGCAAAGACATTGAAGTAATTAAGGACAGTATAACCGAATCCTTTCCGAGCAATCTCAGACTATCAGGCATTTCAACCATCCGATTTCAGCTTTGGATCATTCATGGCCGTCTGATGCACTACTGCGTTGGCCCCGCGTGGGCCAATCCTGGGTCGTACGTCCGTGGCCGCCCTATTCCAGAAACCAAAACGGCGGTCTCTCGATCATTGTTGTGGGTTGACGTCCGATGCCGAGCGGACGGTGGCGATACGGCTCTGTATCCATCTCTGAGCCCTACCCCATTCTCTTCCCGCACCCACCTCGCCCATGCCCCCACCCCTCCCAATCTCGACCTGGATCGCCGGTTCGGTCTTCACCATAGAGAGAACGAGGGGGAGAGAGGCGATGGGATGGGAACTGGCATCCATGGATTGGAGTGAGCCGCGAAGCACATCTCTGCGGAGGTCGAGATGCCCGGATCGTTGCCATTCTTTCTATACTCAAACGCACCAAAAAAAAGAAATCATGGCGACGGTGGCATCGGGTGCTACTGCCTATGAGTATGTCCATATCATCCAGGCGGAGAATCTCACCGGGAATGTTCCGTCCATCCTCTACAGGTTTGTATCTCTTCCCCTTCCGTGCACCCCAGATTCTTGATGGATTCAATTTGTCGATCTGGTCTGTCCGTGTTGGGGGAAGAGCAGATCAGAGGATGAGTACCAAAGGATCCGATTGCAGAAATTGGTAGCAATCGGAGGCTTGCCAGTTGTGATATATTGCTCCTTATCACGCAGGCGATAGGGCTATCCCGATCTCGTCCTCGAGGAACAACGCTGTTCACCACTGCTTGTCAGGTTGTCGGCTGAAGACCTGTTCAACCAGTGTCTTCGGATGCTATTGTCCAAGACAGCCTCCACGCTTCTGCCCTACATACAGACTATCCATGTCTATCCCTAGATATGTGGGGAGGAGCAAGCAGGAGGGCAAGGAGGAGCACACCTCTATCATGTACTCCCTCCGTCCAAAAATACTTGTCGGAGAAATGAGTGTATCTAGACGTATTTTAGTTCTAGATACACCCATTTTTATCCAATTCTTCGACAAGTATTTCCGGGCGGAGGGAGTACGTATGTATTTTCACTTTATGATAGCCAAAACAGATATCATTTTATTAGATTGATGCTTATATGAAAAAGATTGAAACAACTCGTTTAGCTTGATTGGTTCTCAAAGCCTTCCATTGAAACAGTACATCAGATGGAAGGACAATCTAATTTTGTATTATCCCGTTTCGAATTGTAGGCACATGATCATTTTGGGAGCACCAAACATTATGTAGTGCTTGATGCTTATATATGTAAAAGTAACATAGAAAAATCCTCTCTAAAGCTAACATGGTTTTCACAGTATAATGTTCAGTTTTGCGTTAAGCACTTAAGATACACTTCCCCCTCCATCCCCTCCCTGCACCATCGCTGCCGCTCAGCCGACGAAGATGCCGCGTTCTGCGGTGCCGGCGAACTCCCACACGATTCATCCTCGACAGTTCGGCAACAGGTAGCAGCAGCTCATCTGTGACGTCACCAAGGACAGTAAGAACCCGCTGTGTGGCCTTCCCCAATGAGTCGGTCATCCTCTGCCCGGTTATTGTAAGTCTACACACATTAGTTGATCGATCATTGCTATTACAGAGTACTATGCATACCATTTTTTCATGCTTATGGCACTGATGTTTCCTCAACAATTCTTTTGCGTATGAACAACTGTGCAACATCTGCCCCTACCACAAGACGTAAACTTGTACTTCGCAGTAACAATCAAGCTCTACTATTAGAGGGACGGTGCAGTAGGCATATCTTCCTACATTTATGTGAATTCGGAAAATATCACCAATGATGTCTGTCTGATAATGTCTTATATAGCTGAGTGGTGAGGAATAGTTCAGTTGGTCTGGCCATGATTGATATTATTGACGAATTAGAAACTTTTGAATTATGTATGCAGATTTGTTCATTACAGGGATGTGTTATTTTTCCTAACAAAGATACTTTAGTTTATTGACAACTTTTCGAATCTGTAACCCTCGATTTTGTACCGTCTTAAGTAATGATTGTCTGCCATTTCCAAGTGCGACTACGCGTGTTAGTATACATAGTTTCTATACAACAAACTGTAATCAGATATTGCTTGTGGTTTGTGAACTTTTCGCCGCAGAATATTACTGGAGAGTTTATTTTGCATGCCTTATTTCAGTTTAGATCATACTAACGTGGGGCTGTAATTAACAAAACATTGTTTTTCGTGTAAAAAGGACTTAATGAGACTGGTACTTTACCAATTGGAAAATCAGCAACGGCTAGCGAATTAAGGTGTTCTTTTTTAGTTCTACATAGTTCTGCTGCTGAAATGTGTTCGGCCACTTCTTTGATAGTGGAAAGAAAGAAAAACTTTTTACTGGTCATTCTGTCATTGAAAATTGCATCTAACATTTTGTTTAAACTATGGAACTGGGTTCTTCGTGGGTTTTCAAACATTTGTCTTTTTGCTTACCGTGTGTGACTTAACTGCAGATGAAACATTTCTTGAGGTCTACTTTCAAACCAGTTATCAACAAGACCATCTCAGGAACATAATACAAGAATGTCGAATGAAACAGACATGCTACTATTCATGGATGGAATATGTCTTCAATTTCATCAAGTTCATCCCTGATCTTATAGAGCAAAATTATGTAATATGCAAATGTAAATTTGATTTCATTTTACCAGATAAACTCGGCTTGGTTGAATTTACTAATCTGGCCAGTTAGCTAATTATCTTGTCATGTGATGCACAAGATGAAGGCTTGTACATTATTTCTGAAAATATAGGTAATCTATTCATTATATTACATCAATATCCTCTACACTTTGTTCGGTATAGGAACGTTTCTTTTATTAGTGCCTGGAAATTATTGTTTGTAACCAAAGCTAAAGGATAGATGAAGTCGAGCTACAAGATCTGATACTTTGGATCAGATTACTTTATTAAAAATAACAGGATAATATATGGGCATGAAAAATAGGTCGGAACGTTTGATGGAGTTTTAAGCAACGTGATGACACTGAAGAGAAGCACCGCCATTCTATGCCATCTGTGGTCATCGCGCAAGGCATGTTGTGCTCGAAGCACTCCAATGAAAATAACTGATTGACAATAACAACATTATTGGTATGCTTTCATCACTTGCTTAATATTGTTATTAATTTCTAACTAAACCATACATTTGTACAATTCTACTCATTGACTGAGAAATATTGAGAAAGTTTATGTAAGATTAACTTTCATATTTCATGCTTGTATATTTAAGCAAAATCTGATCGTTTTCATTGTAAAATAAAAGGGCGCGGCAACGCGCGCCATCAATGATCTAGTACTCCTTAAAATGCATCACATCCCATACCATTTAAAGAAAACCTAATTCGCAAAGGGTACAGTGGCAAGAAAAGCTATGACAGAGCTCGATCGTGCTGTACGTACACCGTATGGCAATAAAAAATTGGGCATGCTTTTGTGGCGCTGTACCTATAATAGGAAAACATCAAGAAATTATAACTAGAATACACATTTTTCTTACAGTTATAACTAGAATACACAATAATTATACACAATGCTAGGTTACACACCAAAAAAGTCGGATAAGAAATGTATGGTACGTATGTGGGCATGTGGCACAAAAAAGAAAGGAAAATGTGGTAGCTAATACTACAAAAAATATGTAAATAATTCATGAGCAGTGCTACGCCTCAGTCAAATGATAAGTTGATTAGACCGGCTGCCTTGGCAACCGTCGGATGCTGCTCGAAACAGACGGTCGATCTGTCACCCCATCTAGTCATGGACCTTGCACCAACTACCTTGTTGCGCTAAGGGGCATTGCAACACAAACCTTTGCAAAAAAGGTCCCAACTAGCCACAACCTTTCCGACAAGGTCTTTGTTGCGCTCAGAGGCTTTGCAGCATGAACCTTGTTGTAAAGGTTAGTTGAGACAAAGCTCCGCCGAGATCGGTGGGGAGAAAGGTGGAAGAAGTAGGAGAAGAATTGGGCTTGAAACACCTGAGTGCCGCCTTTGTTCTACCGATAACACAAACCTTGTTGCAAAGGTTTGTCAAATCATCGAGAGAAGGTTGAGAGTAGGAGACTGATTGGGTTTGCAACACCTCAGTGCCGCCTTTGTACAACCAATAGCCAGTCGACGCGTGTGAATCCAGAAACATGGTTGAATCCTTGAGATATTAGGCATCCAACTTTCATCGCCGTGGTGCCGCCCCTAGCTCCGGTTTGCAAGGCACATCCTCCTCACGGACGCAACACCGCTGTTGCTTCGCAACACCGCAAGCCCTCACGACAGCACCATCCCTAACCTTGCGGCAGCAGCCGTCACCACTCAGGACACTCAGCAGGTCTTTGCCCGCGTTTTCAGTCACTGGGCTTGTGTACCAGCGTTGCCGCCTTCTTAGCACCGGCGAGCGGCAAGCTAAACAGCAGTTGGGTGCGGCAATAGCGCACGAGTCTTTCCATCTTGCTATGTATTTCTCTCTTCCTGTTTTCTCTTATACAGGTGGATAAGGTCGGGAGGAAAATGAATGGACAAGATGCTCTGAGTGCGTGGTTGTGGTGGCAGTCTGCGAGACGCCTTGATCTTGCCAATCTCAAGACGAAACACGTGGTCGGTGCAACACACGGATCCGTCATCCTTAATTAAAATCTCTACTACTATTACTTAAAAAGAACGTAAGGTTTTCGTTTTATCTTTCTTTCCACCATTTCTTGGTCCAACCTGCCCTATATGATAATCAATCACGTTAATTACTTACTTTCTGAACCAATTTCATTTTAATTTACTTACCAAACTTCTCATCAAAACAAAGGTAAATCATGGATAGGATTTGATAAACATTTATTTACCCAATAACATTAATATGGGCAGGTAGATCACAAGACCTGCTAAAATATTTATATTTTGTGGCAACACACGTGCATTGTCCTTTTTATTATAAATTAAGAAAAAGAATATTGTTCCTTTTCCTGCCAGGTAGAATGCTTCGTCCAACATTCCATGAAACACGTGGTCAGTGCAACACACGGATCCGTCATCCTTAATTAAAATCTCTACTATTATTTATTACTTAAAAAGAACGTAAGGTTTTCGTTTCATCTTTCTTCCCACCATTTCTTGGTCCAACCTGCCCTATATGATAATCAATCACCTTAATTACTTACTTTCTGAACCAATTTCATTTTAATTTACTTACCAAACTTCTCATCAAAACAAAGGTAAATCATGGATAGGATTTGATAAACATTTATTTACCCAATAACATTAATATGGGCAGGTAGATCACAAGACCTGCTAAAATATTTATATTTCGTGGCAACACACGTGCATTGTCCTTTTTATTATAAATTAAGAAAAAGAATATTGTTCATTTTCCTGCCAGGCAGAATGCTTCGTCCAACATTCCATATTTTTCCTGATGATAACTCCTTGAAAACCGCCACAATTGTCTCATCTTTTATTGACTTGCCAAATAAACTATATTTTCTTTGGCAAGCTAATAAGTGATCATTTAAATTTAGAAAGAATAGTGTTCCTTTTCCTGCCAGGTGGAGTGTTTCGTCCAACATTCCATATTTTTCCTGATTATCTCATTTTTTATTGACTTACCAAATGAACTATATTTTCTTTGGCAAGTCAATAAGTGATTACAAAAAAACTCATGACTGAATTTGGTAAATATTTATTTACACAATCAAATAATACGGAATTATGGGCTAATGTACTAGAATATTTATAACCCGTAGCAACGCACGGGCATATACCTAGTAAATTCCAAAAAACATATATACATCAAAATTTACACAGAGGACCACCTTAATGTAATAGATGTAGAGATAGACTACAGATTACACAGAGGACCCGAAGCTTCACCGGGTGCAGGAGAACAAAATTGGTGCATGATGTCTACTACAGAACTTTATTCTTGTAGACTTTATTGAGCCTCCAAGCGCAGACTTTTGTAAGACAGCAACAAAATTCCCTCAAGTAGATGGCCTAATGACAACAATACAATACGTGTCTCGCTATCCCTTCTATCACGAGGTGAGGACACCACAAGATCGAACCAATCACAAAGCACCTCTTCCACTGAAGATAAATCAATCTAGTTGACCAAAGCAAACGGATAGATCGGGAAGAAATAAAAATCTATAACAATCATGCATAACAAAATTTATAAAAGACTAAATTACTTTCAATGAATATTTCAATCATAAAACCCCACAATTCATCGGATACCAACAAACACACTGCAAAAGAAGATTACATCAAATAGAACTCTAAGAAGATTGAAGAGAACATTGTATTGAAGATCAAAGAAAGAGAGAGAAGCCATCTAGCTACTAGATATGGACCCGTAGGTCTGTGGTAAGCTACTCACGTGTCATCGAAAGGCAACAAAGATGATGTAGAAGCCCTCCGTGATCGATTCCCCCTCCGGCAGAGTACCGAAGAAGGCCCCTAGATGGGATCACGGAAGAACAGAAGTTTGCGGCTGCGAAAAAAGTGTTTCAGGTGACTCTCTCTTGGTTTGGGAATATTTATGAATTTATAGGCTTGGAATTATGTCAAACGAAGTTTCATGGGCCCCACAAGCTCAGGGGCGCGCCCTGTGAGCTCATGGCTCTCCCGTAGCTCTTCTGGCCTCCTGCCGAAGCTTCTACAGTCCCTTCTGGTCCAAAAAAAGTCATTGTAAAGTTTATCGTGTTTGGACTTTATTTGGTACTGATATTTTGAAAAGCGCGCGTTGGATGGCACAACACGTCCGAACAACGTGCTCCGAACATATGCAGACGGTTTAAGGGTCGGTGTTGGAGATGCCTTAAAAGCGTTTAGATCACTAACGTAATACAATATTATTTTACAGAGGGAGTAGTACGTAGCACCGTCGGGCGCCGATGACCCATCAGTGTGCACCATAACCCATAATTCCTTTTTAAGAAACTAGGTAATTGCCCACGCGTTGCAACGGGGCATAAATATTTTGTATGCAATTACCGTGATTTACCTACCATATCATAGTGCATACGCTTTGCTATGGAACCACAATAAAAAGGCGCGAGGAAATGATGTTTCAAATGAGTACACATTCAACTACCATTTCAGCCTTGCCACAATGCAATGTTTTCAAATTCAGTCCCTTTTAACTACCATTTCAACTACATTCGCAGTAGCTTCATTTATATTGGTTATAATTCCAACAGTGCACTGAATTGCATCGTACACACACATGCCAGACCATACGCATCAATCCACAAGCAACTAATTTGAAGATGTGAAAGTAAAAAAAAAAAGCTAAAGCATTCGAAAGTCTTGTTAGTTGCAACTCGTATAGTACAAGCATAGTCATACAAACCAAAATATGTTTGCAGTTTACTTATCTAATACGTACAATAGTTGAAGGGCACGCAAAGGCAACCGTGCCTTGAATCTTTCCCAGGAGAGACCGTGCCCTGCAAATTGCAACCCACGCGCACTTGCAGCTGCAAATAATCCACGCCGGCTCCATGCTACAGGGAGTTGCCCCTGCTGAGAGGAAGAGACGCCTGCTCCACACGAACAGGGGCGGAGCTTTGTTGGGGCTGAACCGGGCCATGGCCCGCCCAGAGTTTTCACAATTTTTATACCTATACGCGATGCTTTGCAACTGTTCTACGATCCAAGCCGCCATGTTATGTGTGCACACAACACAAGCAGAGTCCGGCAGCTGGCGAGGACTCGTGTCGACAGCCAGCCTTCACCAGCCTCGACCTCGCAGATCGGATCTCACTGCTAAACACATGCTTCCTGCTGCTTGCTCTATGGCTCCACCCGCCTCCACGCCATCGGGATCCTGGCATTGTGCCGCCCAAATGCCTCTGATCCCTGCCTCCGCTTACCGCTTCAGCCTGCTCGCTACCACCAGACTGTCGGTTTACTGCCAACGCTGAGCACCGTGTCGCCGGGTAATTTCTAATTATCTCGGGGCAGTGGATTTATGTTATCCATTGATTGAATTGAGTATAAGTAATGCATTTCATTATCAATTCATATGTGAAAATAGAAGATAAAGATAGTTTTTTCTTGGTGAATCAGCAGGTTGCTCGTATCTAACAAAATACATTTTGTTAAGTGCATTTTAGTGTAAGAACATTGAAACAAGGCGTAATAAGGTAAATATTAGTATCTTCCCAGTAACTTTTTTGTTAACATATCAGATGAAAATTCAATGAGAACGGAAGCTATTGAGTATTCACAAATGTCTACTCCCTCCTTCTATCTATATAGGGCCTAATGCGTTTTTCAATACCGTCTTTGACTATTGACAAAATTAATACTACATACAATGTATAATATGAAAATTATGTCATTGAAAGCTCCTTTCACATATGAATTTGATGGTATTTTTTGTGTAAGTTGCATGTCATATATTATTGTTCTAACATTTGGTCGAAGTTAGCCTCAAAAAATGCATTAGACCCTGTATAGATGGAAAAAGGGAGTACAAAAGATTGTGATCTCCTTTAGTCTGGCCCGCCTAACTTTTTCTTTGAACCCAACAGCAGCCAGCTTAGTGCACAAGCGCAGGGAAGACCCTGGCATCGACATCGATGCTTGCTCACCTGCCTGTCCATGTCCATGGCCGAGATTCACAACGGCAAACCACTGAACGACTTACATAATCGGATATTCAAATTGCAATAGAAAAAGGCCAAAAGAGACATCGAGGGACAGACCCGCCCCGAACGACAACGCAGCACTCCCACACGCCCCACCCCACTACCGCACCGACGACCATATCCATCCCCCCTCCGGCCCTCCCCCCCGGGGGTCTTTGGCCGACGCACCTCGCCGTCGGGCATGGAGGCCACCGCCGCTCCCCAGCTCGAATCCTTCTCCGGTGAAGCACGGGCTATGGAGGTGTGTCCATGCCGCCGCGGCCTCGGTCGGAGGTGGAGGAGCGAGGAGGTCATGGCGGCCGGGGCGGCGAGTTTCGCGGAGCGTCGGGCCGACATGGGGCGACCACGCCGCCGCGTTCCACATGCTGGATACAATGGCGACCACACCACCGGCGAGCAGCAGCAGGCTCGATGGAGACGGGCGGCGTGCAGGGGAGAGGCGGAGGCTCACCACCAGCACGCTCGTCGGAGAGTTCGGCGAGCAGCAACCCACCACCAGCAGGCTCGCTGGGTGGCGCTGCGGATCCTGCGTTGGCGCGGCGAGGCCTCCTTCCCCTCGTCCCAGCCGTAGGAGGACACACAGTTCAAGTCTTCATGGCAAGTTTTTGCTGCACTGCACTGTGAGGCTGTTTGCTGCATCTGCTATTTTCTTCAAGTCTAATCGCATTGCTGTTATAAAGGAAGATGCATGCTACGACCGTGTTCGTAGTCTCGTTGATCAGCTCCGGCCATGGCTCCGGTGAGATAACGTGCTCTGCTAATTCTGCGATTTTTGACTAAGAAGCATATACTGTGCGTGACTCAGATTTTGTGTCCTCGCACCCCTCGCGTCGCCTCCCCCCGGGCGACGCCAGGGCCCCAACCCTAGCGCCGCCAGCACCTCTCCCTCCACCCCTTCCCGCCGCCGCTGCCGCCGGCGTGGGCCGCGGTGGCGGCGGGCCCGGTGCCAATGGTTCTGGGCGGGGGAGGCGGCGGATCCCATCTAAGGCGGCGGGGGCGGCCCTTCTCATGCGATCCAACGGCGGCGGCTAGGACGAAGATTCCGGGCTGTGCGGCGGGGGCCCGAGCACCATCGCCGGCGGAGCGGCGGCCCTGCATGGACGGCGGCGGTGGCAGCGCCCCATCCGGCGAGGTGGGCTGTCCTACTCGTGATGGTGACGACGGCTACTGCGGATCCAACGCCCCGTTTGGATCCGTCGCGGGGAGGCTTTTCGCCAACCGGCGGCGCGTGGAGGGACCAGTGAGGAGATGCCGGATCTCCGCTGGAGTACCGACGGCAACATACGTCTTCGTGGCGAGGTTCTGCTCGGTTCCAGCCAGCCACGAGATCGGGAAGACGTGGCTTCCGGTGAAAATCGCGCCAGACTGCGGTCTTGGCGACGATGGCGGCGTCTCAAACGTCGTTTCCTTCTGGAGGCATCATCGTTGCAGGTCTCATCAACCTGATTGGGAAGTTCCGGGGGAAACCCTAGATCTGGGTCTACCGGATCAGACGATGACGGTGCTATCGGTACCGTTCTCCCTCCTGGGGGCATCGTTTTGGAGCGAGTGCTGGTTGGAGTGGACAAGAGGAGGAGCGGTGTTTCATCTGCTCCATTGATGACGACGGATCTCGGCGGCGTGGCGCAGTGGAGACTCGGCGCCTGATGAGCGGAGATGGACTCGCGCAGGAGGGTGACGCTGCCTGGCATCATGGTGGCGTCGGCGGCAGTTGGACCGGCCAAGGTTGATGCAGCAGTACAGCTCTGAAGATGGGTTCGTGGCAGGTGGTTGCGGCGGCCTCATACCCGGCAGGGGTCCTGGTTGAGAAGCACGCCGGACTGGTGGGTGCCCATACCCGGCAGGCGTCCTGGGTGGGACCTCAAGTCTTTAGATGGTTAGGTTTGGCTGCGTGGTCTGTTTGGTATGAGGCCCAGACTTTCAGCGCCCCTACATCAACTAGATAGGGATAGCGACAGTTGTTGCTTAGTTTGGTGGCTTTAGACTTATTGTTGTATGACTCAGTATGGTCTTGTGTCAATAATTAATAAAGTGGCTGTATGCATCGTCCAGATGCAGAGGCCGGGGTCGTCCTCCTTTTCTAAAAAAAAGATTTTATGCGGTTGCAGATTCTCAGTGAGGAAGCCAGTAGGAAGTATATCACTCTGCTTTTGTTAATGCACTGAGCCGCTGTGCCATTTCCTGGCCGCCGAGCCTTCAAATTCGGCGCTTCGACGGAAGAACGGGGGGACTCGCCCATCTACTTCGCCAACTCCGGTAACATGCGCGAGAGGATCACCATGAACGGACCAGTTCCAAGGGCAAGACCGGCGTGCAGTACATCGTCCTCGACATGGGTGGTAAGTTACAGCAACTTGGTGTGAAATTTTGCCCACACGTGAGCATCTCAAGCAGAGCATGTCTAAAACTTGTTCTATCTGGACGCAGCAGCCATCAGCAGCATCGTCGGGAGGGGCATGCTGGATGAGCTCAATAAGACCCTGGACATGAGGGCCATTCAGGTAAGGACAGAGCAACACAAACTATCATGTTTCTGAAGAAAATAGAGCATGCTTTTTCTGATATGAACCATGGCTGATTCATTGTTTTGTAAACCTAAACTTTTCCAGCAAACGTGGGAGAAATATATATTCAGTTAGCACATGGCAATCTATATTCAGATGATATGGCTACTTCATATTAGGGAGAAATTTTAGAGTGGAGAGCATATTAAGTTACCATCAGTTTTTTTGACATACCAAATTGATCCTGGAACCGTATGCACTGGTAATGTTAATTGCCATGGCAAAAATACTTTTTAATAAAGTCGCCATCAGTTTTTTATTCAGTAAAAGATGGGCATGACAACTATGCATTATTCTGCAGGAAGTTCATCGAATTCATTCATAACTTGGCAAATTTATATATAGTTTGTATGGAAAATTCACTTACACATTATGTTTCCACAACATGGCAAATTTGTATATTTCAACCTTTGTAATATCCACATGGCGATGGGCAGGTGTAATGGGTTGCACCGATTCAGGCGACCATGCGAGGGAGGCAAATTTAGTTTATTGACCATGAAAAGTTTTATTAATTGACCATGGCAAGTTTTATTAATTGACCATGGCAAATTTTTAATTTCTTTTTAGACCATGGCAAATTTAGTTTATTGACCGTGGCAAGTTTTCTTAATCGGCTCATGGCAAATTTTAAGTCCGACCATGGCTAGTTTAGTAATTGACCATGGCGAATTTAATTTATTGACCATGGCAAGTTTTATTAATTGACCATGGCAAATTTTAAGTCCTTTTTCGACCATGGCAAATGTACTCCCTCCGTCCGGAATTACTTGTCATCAAAATGGATGAAAATGAATGTATGTAGAACTAAAATACAATACATCTATTTCAATGACAAGTATTTCCGGACGGAGGGGGTAGTAATTGACCATGGCAAATTATTTTTTGGTAGATCATGTCAAATTTAGTAACTGTTAAGAACATCCACATCTTCTGTCATGCCCTTTTTTGGCAAATTTTAATCCATTTTTGCCATGGAAAAAATACTTTTATTCACACGGCAAACTTTAGTGTAAGTTGCCATGGAAATTTTTTAGTTTAGTTGGCAAACTTATTGTAAAGAGCATGGCAAGTTTTTCGTTTTAAGTATGATGGCAAATTTACATTTTCTAGAACATGGCAATTTTAACTATGTAGCACGGTAAATACATTTGTATAGCCATGTCATTTTTAATTTATTTCCATGGCAAAAATACTCCATTTTTGCCATGGAAATAATTAATCCATTTTTGCCATGGCAAATATAACTCCATTTTTGCCATGGCAAAAATACTTTTTATTTTTCACATGGGAAATTTTTTGTTTAAGTTGCCATTGCAAATTTTATTTTTAGTTGCCATGGAAAATTTATTGTTAGGTGCATGGCAATTTTAGCATGGAAAGATCAGCACAAAACACATGGCAAAAACTGAAACACAAAATTCATGGCAAGAACAGGTTCTCTTTTCATGCGGCTAAGTTGCCGTGTGTGTTAGTTTTCTGAGTTCTTTGCCATCTATGTGATACTGTTCATATCTTCTTCTGGGCACAAACAGTACCACTCAGATGGCAACAATGGCTAGGTTATAGAGGGGGGAAAGGGGAGGAGGGTTGGGGAGGCAGCGTGGGGCATGCAAAAATTTCACCTGATTTCACTTGAGATAGCTCAGCTTTTGTAGGGTTCCTCGGATCTTGCCATGGCAACTTCCATGGATTTCAATGAAGGGGATGGAGGGGAAGGGGAACCAGGAAGGGTGGAGGAGGGAGGCACATGGTGTTTCTGGATCAGATCTCGCTGAATGTTTGACGAAGCTGTCGAGGGGAGAGGTCGTGTGGACCGAGAGAGGGGGCTTGGCCACGTGGTCGCCTGTCGGGGGTTAAGTTCGGGATTTTGTTCGACTCGAGGGAGTCCCACTCCGAACGGGTTGTTCGGACTGGCCTCCCGTGCTACGCGCGTTATTGGGGTCCTATTTTAATTTCAGTTTCGGAATTGCCACCATCTTTTTTGATCGGCTACCGTTCTCCTTCCTTATCCTTACTAAATTTCTCAATAAACACTGCTCATCGATTTGGACCGTTTTGATCCGACATGACAGGTCCACTGGTTAGGCACTACATTTGCGTTGACCGCTAAGGCCTTAATTGGAATGTCATTTCCAGCGCTTTTACACCTGTGAAATTTACAGACCACGATCCCTCGTTTTTATTCTCAGCTGGAATTAGCACACAGCCGGTAAGATACACTTGTAACACAAATACAAATACGGCCGCACTTGGATTATTGTATTTCCCTTGGATACATTTGTAAAAATTACAGGCCCCTAGACGTCTGTATTGTTTCCGGCCGGAAATCAGCCTAGTCCCGTAAAATACACTTGTAAAATTGATACACCTGTATTACAATACACTCAATCCAAGCGCGGCCTACATGTGTATAAAAATACACCGATTCCAAGCAGGGCCTAAGTCAGTTGTGAGGCCCGGCCGACAGAGTACCATTCTTCTTCTTCTTTGAGGCATTTCGTCCAACGGTTTGGTTTGCGCGCAGAGGGCACCATGGCACGGTCACCAGTCGGTCGGACCCCCTCCCCCTGGCTGGCTGTGAGGGTGTGGCGCGTCCCATCGGACATGGCCTCCCCTCCTCTGCTCCCCTCCACCCCGAGTCGCACCATCTCCCTCCACTGAGCTCGTCGGGGGAGCGGACCAAGCGCTCCTTCAGCTCCTCGATGAGGCGGGCGAGCACACCAGCCTTGGAAGCCATGCCCATGCGCGCCGGCTGCACCTGCGCATGGAGTATAGCGGCGTGTGCCTCCTCTTGTGCTATCCACGAGTCCACCATGCTCAAGCACATGGCGCGGGGATGCGGGGTTTGAAAGCTCTCGGCAGTGAGGCGCGCGCATGGACGGAGCTCTTCAGGCTTGGGCCTCCCACCGCTGTTTCCCCACACACGGCGTCCGCCATGGTCAGCTCGAGCTCAGCTTGCTCTCTAGTACTACTAGTACATGAGCGCACACACACGAGCACACGCGCGTGCCTGCGGTTGGGCTGGACCTTCCTATGAGCGCTGTCGCGGGTGGGACCTGGCCTCGCCGCTGCATGCCCTCTGCTGGCTCTGACGAGCTTCGCCACGAGCCCGGCGGCTGCCTCCAAGCGCTGGCCCGCTCGCCGACGACCACACCCGCATACATGTTCGATGAAATGCTTCCAAAGAGAAGAAGAAGAAGGTTTGGGAGACACAAGGCCGCTGACGACTGGACCCTCCGTCCAACCTAACGGTCAACAAACAGTGTTGATCGTTTTGTGCCATGTCAGCTTCCAGGTGGACCCAACATGCCAAAAATCGGATTAAACATGTCCAAATCAGATCATCAGTGTTTTATTGAGAATTTTAGCAAGGAAAACGGTAGATTTTTGGGCCGAGCGAGAAATGTGGTTGCAATTCCGGAACAGAACATAAAATTTGGTGGTTTTTTGCAATTCACACGCCTGGGCTGCTATGTCCAAGATGACGGCGGCGATCGCTCATCTTTGGATCATAGGTGTGAGGGTGCCAGGGCGTGTGGCTCGTGGTCGACCGCCAATTTGAACGGGAGTGGTTGCGGCGGTCGAGGAACCCCTAATGGAATCGGAAGGCGATGGTGTTAGGGCATGGGTGGCGGCGGGCATGGTATGAGCAACGATGGAGGACATGGATATATGTACTAGTGTAGTATGCACACACAAAAAAGGGAAGGATAAAATCGAAGGAGCAGCGGGGATTGCGGGAGGATGGGGGCGAAAGAAGGTGGAGGAAACGAAGGCGTAAAGATAACATGTGGTCTTGATTAATGGGAAAAGGTACAGCCGAGAACAGTCTAGTAGTCTTACAATAAGTAGCAGGACGGAACATAAAAGCGGAACCCACAAAGAGGATGGCCTGGGCGGGTAACCGGGAGCTAACTGTAGCGGCGAAGCTGAAGCTGGGTGATGACACCTCTTGTCCCCTTTTGCAAGGTGAGACCAATTTTGTTGATTCTCCGACACCAGGTGCTTTATCTATCTAGCATCATTTTATGTATACACATCATCCCAGTTGAGCTTTTGTGGAGTACCATCTTCGAATGCATTCTGATTACAGACTAAATTTTGTTGGATATCCTACCCACGAGCATGTGTCACTATTCTGATTACAGACTAAATTTTGTTCAAGCGTGTCCTCATCTTGCTTTTATCACGGTGCACACATCTTGCAGATGCACATGGGTTATCAAAATATATATATATATATATATATATATATATATATATATATATATATAGGAAAATTGGTTAGTACTCCTATGAGTACATACTCCCAACCTCAAAGCACACGTCACGTGCTATTAGGTCGCAGATTGCACACCGTTCAGCCATTGTATAATTAAATTAAATACTAATTAATAATCAGCTAGTAAATCCCGTTGCATTGATAAGGTTCTGTTTGGAAATTTGTTGCACAAAAATAGAGATCTGGGATGTGTAGTTTTTACCCACGTCTACCTGGCCGCCGCGTACATACTCTGTTAAATAAGTATGTACTGCGTATGGGATAAACACCTGACGGCCGCGTACATACTCTGGTAAATAAAGTTGTATGATAAATAAATATGTACTGCGTACATACTCCCGTTACTGATCCTGTGATTCATTTATTTCTATTAATTTATGCACTGCTACATGCTTTTCGTTACAATTATATGCTAGGGAGATACACACTATATTCTTCGGCGTGTATATTTCTTAGCTATAATCTTTTCCCAAGTTAATATTTTTTATATGAAAAAGGGTATATTTTGTGAGGGGTATATACTACTCCAAACGTTCAGAATAAGGTATATACTTTTTTTGCGGGGGAGAATAAGGTATGTACTTCTTCATGGATAATGTAGTATGTACTCTCTTGTGAAAATGAAGTACATACTTCCTCGTAATAATTTAGTAGTATCGGTCCTCATAAATAATGTGGTATTATATTTCTATAGAAATAATGTGGAATATGCTCTCTGATAGAAAATAAAGTATATACTTCCACAAAAAAGAGTAGTTATGGTCAAAATAAAACAAAAAAGAGTAGTACATGCTACTTCAATTTTTTTAATCTGTATATACCACCCTAAGAAAAATCAGTATGTACTTATAAATTTCAGTATATACTCCTTAAGAAAACTCACTCCGTCCTCGTTCGAAAAAAAATCCTGATGTCCTTCCAATAAAATCCAGTATATGGTCCTTCAAAATTCAGTATATATTCAATGAAAGAATGCAGTATATACTCATTATATAAATGCAGATTATAAGTTTTAAAAAAGCAAGTATATACTCCTAAAAATTGCGAATGTAACATATACCTCCATGCACATTTTTATTGCTTTAGACTTACATATACCCTTCTCTCAAAAAATATATAATATAGATATAGCCAACCGTTAATTATGGATGTAACTCCCAGCGCATGTAAAGCCACCGGCTGCATGCACGGAAGTTGTTACGCATGCAAAAGCTAATTAGTTAGCATCCTGTGCGACAATGCTCACCGGCTACCCAATCCACCTAGGTGGGAGTACATACACTTGAGAGTATAAAAGAGGAGTCCTATATATATATATATATATATATAAGCCAAAAAGGCATCTTATATTGTGATGATACGGAGGGACTAGTACTTCCTTAATTTGGAGTATTGTTTTTCAAGTACCTCCCTGTTCACAGATTCAGAATTACATTCAAATATCGACAAACCTTGTGCTCATATGAAAACTCATGTTTGCTGCAGAGATTTCAGACCATGTGTCCAGCGTGCTTCAATGCTGCAAGTTGTTTGCTGCAAAGATTTCAGACCATGTGTCCAGCGTGCTTCAATGCTGCAAGTTGTTTGCTGCAAAGATTTCAGACCATGTGTCCAGCGTGCTTCAATACTGCAAGCAACGCAAGTACCTTCAGAAGAACGAGTGACTTGAAACTCGGTTGAGACAGGTATAGTGCTACACTTGCATGGAAAAACACCATGCTGCCATTGAGGTCCATGGAATCGTGGTATATCATCATTTCATGCTTCACCGAGATTCTTTTTTCAAAAGAGCAACATACTATTCTTTCATCAAACGGCATAAACACGTAAACTTAAAGCATGGGCCCACAACTGTGTGGGCCTGGATCCTGGGCATGAGATTGTGTCAAAAAATAAAAAAAGATGAATGCATGAGACATACGGATATGCTTGTGTTGTCCTGTCTCCACCCGCACGGTGGTGCCGAGAAATAGCGCTTCTCCACCCACACACTTCCTCGTATGTTTTGTTCAGGAATGATCTCCTGGAGTAGTAGCTCAACAGGGAGACCTTCTAGATATGCAGCACACAAAGCAAATGGTTGTGTAAGGTAAGGGGGCAGAAAAGCTCGACAGTGCGGTCTAGTTTTTCAAGTTCAAAACAATTCCAGAGTCCTAGTTTTATTTACAGAAAGAAATTATGTATGGTTATTATTATTTACCATCTCCCGACAAGTTGAACAATGGTGGTGGTAATGGCCGTCCGATTGGCAAGCAGGTCTTGGGAATCCACAGTTCATCGAAGAATGGATGGGCACAAGCACCAACCTGCAAGGATAACCAAAAACTGTCTAGTCAGAATAGTACTCACCTTTTTCAAGGATTTTTTCTTCATTCATGAATATAGTAGGGCAGTGCTTCATAAATGCCAGGGTAACACAACACTTTCCTTGGAAGTAATCAAATTGCACTTTAGCTAGAGAAAATAGCGTTAACGAGCAATGAATCTGTGCAGATTTATGTATTGCTTTGTTCAAAAGCCCAAGGATAAAATCATTCTTACAGCTGTGCAGCCCAGATTTGTCAGTACCATGGATTTCGAGTCGCTCGACTAGTCACGACTAGTCGACGAGTCGCAGTTCCAGGGCCGACTCAGCCTCTCGACTCGACTCCTGGGATGAGTCGAGCGACTCGCGCGACTAGTCTCGACTAGTCACGACTAGTCGTGGTTTTTGGGTCGAACGACTCGAGGCATCGCTGGATCTGGAGCACTCTCCTGCCGCCATGCTGCTGCTGCTGCTGCTGTGCTGCCTCGCTGCTGCTGCTGCTTCTGCGCCCCCGCTGTAGCGCTGGCCGCCGCCGCCGCTGCTGCTGAAGCTGCAGCGGCAAGAGGAACAGGCTGGGAGGAGCGGTGGCAAGAGAGCTGCTGCAGGGGAGTTGAGAGATCCATCGCTGGGAGGAGAAGTGGTGGACTGGTGGCAAGAGAGTGGCAGCAGAATGTATGGCGGCTGTGGTGAGGGAGGAGGGAGTGTGGATGGTGGATTAGGTCACGGGAGGAGTATATAGCTACTAGATGGGCTTTTGGGCCACAGGGAAGTGCATAACTAGTGGCCCATCTCTCAGTTGGCCCTGGTTACTGCTGCTGGTGGTGTGCTCCTCCCCTCCTCCCCTGGTTGCTGCTGCTGCTGTGCACTTGTGCTCCTCCCCTGACTGCCTGCTGCTTAACTCACGTCGACTCGTCGCCATGTCGACTCGTCGACCGTGAGTCTAGACTAGTCACGACTAGTCTAGAGTCGCCCCCTCCGAGCGACCCATCGACTCATCGACTCAAAAACATTGGTCAGTACTACTACTGAAGTAGCCTTGACATAAGATTAACTGCTTCAGGTGGCATGAGCTTATCCAAAAGCTGCGTGCAGAAGAAAATTAGGCAAGCAGGTTACAGAAGTTTAGGCTAACTGAATACAGATAGAGGGGTTACTAACCTTGTGCTAGGGGTGAGATTTATCCGAGGGAATTTGAATTCAGAGTAGCTTGGGTTCATGCATCTGATTTCTTCACTTGTTGGGATGCCCAAAATCCAGAACACGGAAGAAGGAATGATTTCTTGGATAAGAAGGTAGGCCGCAGTCTACCTTGTACACTCTAAAACCAGACCGAGGTCTCAGGATTGTTTGGTTACAAAGGATCGGGCCAGAGGTATCTTGTCAATAAGGGGGGAAATAAAAGCAGAGGAAAAGCAAGATCAAAACAGAACAATCAGCAAGACCGAATGTCTGAAAACAAGCTACAGACTATGCAGCTGAGTAAGAGTTCCACATTGGAACGAAGGAAATACTGCATAGCTTGATCTTGATCCTGCATAGTTTGATCATCTCGGCAATGTTATAACATGAAGCGGCGTGAGTCACAGCGATTCCCTCAAACACCCTAGCATTATGGACTTTCTAAAGATGGGCTGCAAACGAAGCAAAGAGGACATACCAACAGCGATCAACGGCCTGCAATCTGTTGATAAACAGCAGCAGCGAGTGGGAATCCGTAGCACACATTAGAACTAGGTGATCCACTGATTCAGCTGACGGACACAGATCGGAAAAACAGTGCTCAATGTTCCTCCATTGCTTCTTGACCATGTATGCCCTCACATTCAGCCGGCCTCGACATGGAAGCCAAGGAAATACTCCATTTCTGGGGATGACCGTATCCCAAATAAGTTCAGCCGGTTCCCAGGTAATTCCTCTGAAAGTAGGAGGCCATAGTAACTGCTGGTAGTAGTTATCTTGCCAGAAAAAAACATCTACCTTGCCGTCCGTGCCAGTCACAGAGGGGGCTTGAACATCCTTGAGTAGCTCTCTCAGGTTCTCCAATACAGTGGCAGCTGCTCGTATAAGGAATCCCATGACCCCTGAAACTGAGAGGAGACTGAGCAGAAATTGTAAATGACAAAAGTCATAAGATTTGGAAAAAACAGAGCTAAACGCGCCAGAAGGAAATAAGTTTCCCGTCACCAACCGAACAGGCAGAAGCTTGCTGTACCAAGGGAATGAACTGGACCAGGGATTTTCAAGGAGGCGTGTCCAGTCCCCGTGAATTGTGGGAGATATTCCTGCTCAAGTATCTGGCTTGGAACCAGTGGTAACATGGCACAGACGATCCTTCAATGATTTTGCTCACAAACTTGCAGAACATTGCATCATTATGCGCAACCATGTCATGGATGCCGAGCCCGCCACTCTTCTTAGGCAGTATCACTTGCTCCCAAGCCACTAAACAATCGGCTTTCTGCCTATTAGGTTTCTTTTGCCACGGAAAATTCCACTTTGTCAATTCTCTCCAGGTTGCCCTTACTCCACTTGATACAAGCCATATAGTAGCTCGAAATGGAGGATAGCACAGCATCAATCAAGGTCAAGGTCAGCCCCCCACCATCATACACACACACACACACACCCTGGATAGGTACGTCGACAGCCAGCCCACAAGACGCCGATCAATCTTCTGTATAACTGGCATCAAAGCACCCTGAACAATGAGGGATCTTGTGCATGGACAGCACTAGCCCAAGAAAAGTGCAAGGAGGTGGACTGATGGCGCAAGGAGAAGGAATGATGACTCTAGCCTACGGATCTAAATTAATGGACTTAAATGGTTCTGCGGGAGATACAAACCTTTACAATCTCTACCAATTTCTCCAGGAAACAGAGGCTGCAATTTCCCACGTTCAGGGAGAAAAAATAAAACTCAACAAAATGTCCAGCTCATGTACAGTAAAGAGTTTGTCAACAGAAAAGTTTACCAACTTCATTTTTACCATGTGCATAATGAATTTGATAACATGTGCATAATTTAACAGAGCTTGACTTATCTAGGAGTTGCTGATCCAAATGTGTTCCATGATATGGCATGAAGCCTTCTAGATGCAGCTGATCGCGCTCTAATGTTTAGAAACTCCAGTGTTCTTTGTAACTAAATACCATGGCTTTCAGCAATTGATCTATAATGATAAACAAAAATTATGTGTCCTACGAAATCAAGTGATATTGTTCAAGAAAGCATAACCTCAACTAATGAACTTGGCTGGAAGAAAACTGAGCTTCTAGAGCAAGGTTCTGACCATTCAGAAACTCAGCTACCACACAACCAACAGACCAGATACCTTTAACTTGCACCACGCCACTAAACACTAACACAACTTGACACCCCTTCTCTACAACCTCTGCTACCACACAACCAACTCTAGAAGCTCAGCTACCACACAACCAACAGACCAGATACCTTTAGTTCGCACCATGCCAAGACACTGACACAACTTGACACCACTTCTCTACAACCTCTGCCACCTCTTGCACGACCGGATCACTCACCCCAGTCCAACGTACTTCAGGATCCGGTAAAAGGGTCCCTGCACCTGACCGTTGACGGTTTCCTCCTCGCCATTCTTGGTGGCTCGCCCTTGAGTTTTCTTCAACGTGATGGCCGCCTGCCTGGCACGCAGTTCCTCCTCCTTGGCCTTGATCGCAGCCGCCCGGCTGTCGAGCTTCATGTCGGCGTGACGCAACAAGTTCATGTCTTCTTGATGCTGGTCAGCACCTTCTTCTCCACGATCATCTCCACTTCAGTAAGCTTCTCATCCACGTAGTCGCCCGCAGCACTCTTGGCTGCACGGGCACCGGCGGCATACACAGCCAAGAGGCCGAGCACGCCAAGAAAGACCGCAGCCGACACAACCACTCCGCAGATCAGGAAGGAGGTGTCACCGACGGTGCGCGCGGCGAGGTGTGCCTTGTCTGCAGTAGCCTTGCACAGCTTGTCCACCTCGATCTCTAACTTGAGGATAGAGGTCGAGGTCGAACTGTACAGAGCAACGCCTTCGGCCTCCATTTTAATCAACTCCGACTTCAAGTCGTTGAGCTCCGACTCGGTGAGGACGCACATGCGGCGGCATGGCGAGAAATGGAAGGCCGGTGGTGGCGGGCGGAGGAGGACGGGGAGCCGTGTGACTGCGCTGCTGGAGATGGGCGCGGCGGGAAGGAGGAGGGCGGCCGGGCGGTGGCGGGCGGCGGCGGCGGCGGCGCGGCGGAGCAACAACGTCATGGTGGTGGAATGGAAGGGG
>NC_057798.1:26052858-26054107 GCF_018294505.1 Triticum aestivum | reverse complement strand
TCTGACTGCACTGGAGATGGGCGCGACGGGAAGGAGGAGGGCGGCGGGGCCGTGGCGGGCGGCGGCGGCGGCGGCGGGGCCGTGGCGGGCGGCGGCGGCGGCGGCGGCGGCGCGGCGGAGCAACAACGCCATGGTGGGGGAATGGAAGGGGGCGGCGGAGGAGGAACCCTAGTCGCACTCGCAGCCCGATCCGATCGGGGGCGTGGGGTTTTGATGTGGCGCTACTACGGGCCTGCTGGTGGGCTTCGCCTTCGGCTTGGGCTTGGGCTGGGCCGCAGCTCAGCTCAGCTAGAGTCTATTTACTATAGGGCCTTTTGCTCAAAATTTTCTTTTCTGAAAATCAATGCCAAAAACAATGTTCACCGTTTTTGGTGACTCCGGTTGGGATGTCCAGCTCGCCGTCCGCAGACATGTCTGAGTGTATATGCGGTCATTTTGGTGATCCGTGTTGGATGAAATCGTAGCATTCGTCCCGCCTCGAAACATCACCGGAGCGGCAACAACCCGCACACGGGCGGGGAAAGAGAGAGGTGAGGGAGCGGACGCATCCACGATCCGGCAAACCATTGTGCCAGTGATGGGTTGCCCGAGAACAACAATGCCACCCATCCCTCCAGCCAACTTCTCCTCCGAACACCCCCTGTGTTGTCCCCACCACAGCGGCCGGTTCCGAACCACACGAGGCGAACAACGAAGACCCGTCTACCGGCAAGAGGAACCCCAAGGAACGCTACATATCGCCAAGAGAGCTCACCCGGGAGTCCATCCGCGCCGCCGCCGTCGTCCAACCGCCGAAACATCTGAATGTCGGCCAGCTTGCCTCCCGACCACTGCCGTTGCGCCTTCACCACCACCAGCAGTCGTCACGGTAGGGGCGGACGCCCAATGCTCGTGCCGCCTCGACCCAAATTTGGCCGCGCCGCCGCCGACCGATCTGGCCGCGTCGTCGTCGCACCTGGCGACCGAGTCACACCAGCCACCTAGCCGCGGAGGAGCGAAGACGCCGGTGCTCCGCCACCACCCACCGTGACGCCCAGCCAGCGCCAACCCCGCTCGAGCGGGAGGGCCCCGATTCCCCGCTGCTGCCGGCGACGGATAGGCTTCGCCCGGCCGTGCTCTCGGGCGGCGGTGAGGGAGGAGGAGGAGGAGGAGGAGGAGGAGGAGGGGAGAGGGAAGCCGGTCGGCCGGCCGCCACGCGGGATGCCCAGCCAGCGCCAACCCCGCTCGAGCGGGAGGGCCCCGATTCCCC
>NC_057798.1:26039868-26052439 GCF_018294505.1 Triticum aestivum | reverse complement strand
GGAGGAGGAGGGGAGAGGGGAGCCGGTCGGCCGGCTGCCACGCGGGACCATCCAGCGCCAACCCCGCTTGAGCGGGAGGGCCCCGATTCCCCGCTGCTGCTGGCGACGGATAGGCTTCGCCCAAGCGCGCCCTCGGTCAGCGGTGAGGGAGGAGGAGGAGGAGGAGGAGGGGAGAGGGGAGCCGGTCGGCCGTCTGCCACGCGGGGCGACACGGGAGGAGGAGGGGGTGTGCAGCAGTTTTCTTTTTTGAAAATAAATGCAAAAAACAATGTCTGTTGATCGCATCGCACGCACGGTGCAATTCGTTGACCCCATCACCTGCTCATTGTTTTCGGGCTATGGTCGTCGGGACCTCCTATACGTCACTTATTGCGGCAAACTGGTGGCGATTCGCACAGGGGCAGCTGACATGCCCGGCCCATCTCGCTGGGAAAATCAACAAAACCTAGCGCCCTAGATAGGAATCGAGCACACGACCAGCGAGACTAGGGATGGCAGTGGGTACCCATTACCCACATACCTTGCGGGTAAAAACCCTATTAAGGTACGGGTATGGGACAAAAAGTTATCCAAGAATATATAAATAGGCAAATTTCAAACCCATCAGGTAGAGCGGGGTATGGGTATGGTATCACATAACCCATACCCGCGTACTCATGTACCCTTATAAAATCTAACTAATATTACAAATTACCTTTACACTTTTTCATGAGTTTGTCAACTTAAAATGTATGACTATGTGCTACTCCCTCCGTCCCTTCATATAAGAGCATTTTTTACACTACACTAGTGTAAAAACTGCTCTTATATTAAGGGAGTACAATTTATGACTATGTGTTGATGTTTTGATGTCTTGTTGTTTACAAGAAAGTGTAGATTTTTATAGGATGTGTTGTTGTTTATAAGTATGTATTGATGTTATTATGTGTTGTTTATAAATTATGATTATATGTTGTTGTTTATAATTATGTGATGCTTAAATTAATGTTATTCAAACGTGGGTATTTTATCGCAGGTACCCATTTACCCTGTTGGGTGACGGGTATGAGGAAAAATTGTACCCACTAACAGGTACGGATACGGGTGACGGGTAAGGATATGGGGTGGCTCTACCCATACCCAAACCCTGCGGGTGCCATCCCTAAGCGAGACCTCGCTTGCCTTCCTAGCCACAGCTACAGGCTTACTCCAATGAAAGATTTGCAGCGTGATTCTTAAAGAAAGTAACATCAGCGGCAAAACTTAAATAAATAATTTATAAAATTTAAAGTGGGTGGCATTGACCTCCCGCACAGCGAACAATGTCGCTGCCACTGTAGTACATAAGGATTTGATGCCTAGATCAACAACGCAGTTTATATGAACATAATCAATGAAAGATTTAAACATTTTCTGAAAATTTCCAATCTGATTTTCTTTTTAACAAAATTAAATAGTTTTTTAAAAAATATTTTCAAATTTTATAAAATGTGAACATTTTTTGAGAAAATAGGAAAAAAAATTGAAAGCAAGAAATTTTTTTGAAAGTACAAACAATGTTTTGAAAATGCAAATATTTTCTGAAATCATGAACCAAAATTGAAAACCTGGACATTTTTTAAATTGCGAATAGTTTTTTCAAAACAAGAATATTTTATCAAATTTCCCGAACATTTTATGAATTTGCGAACAATTTTTGAAGAACTGAACATTTTATAATTTTTGAAGAATTTTTGGAAACATGAACATTTTCGAAATTATGGACAATTTTTTCAAAACATAAAACTTTTATTAAATTCATCTGAACATTTCTTCAATTTATGAATAAATCTCAAAAACAGATATATTTTGGCAGTTCGTGATTTTTTTAATGTTTTCAAAATTTGGAAATTGAGAAAATCCATTTTTTGGGAATTTATGAACAAAATGTTCGCATTTTTTTGTAAAGAAGAGACCAAATTTTGAAATTCTAAACTTTTTCTGGATTTTCAAGGAAAATTTAAAATTCTATTATTTTTTGCAATTTCTGAACAAAACTTGAAAACACGAACATTTGAAGTTAAAAAATGATATTTTTTTTGAAAAATGTGAACGTTTTTGTAAATTTTTGGCATTTTTGTAAAAAAATAAAAAAGAGATAGAAAAAAAGAAAGAAGAAAAAGGTAAAGTAAAAGTAAATTGGTAAAGTAAAACAAAAAAAGAAACCCGGCCCAGGAACCTTCTAGAAGTTTCCCAAAACAACAAAAAACCGGCTGAAATCTCTAGAAGGTCCACAAAACCGGAAATGTTGCAACACCTGAACGGGCCGGCGCTCGATCGCGAGCTCCTGTGCGAAAGGTGGGCAGTTTGACGCAGAATGCGTCAAATAGGGTTTTCCATGGTCGTCTATGCTCATACGACCGTAGCTCTTATATGCGTGCAATATCTCCGCAATGCGACTTTCCACCCACAGGCTTATTTTCTCGCACACGCAATATGCCACATAAATTCCTTTTTCAGTCCCTCCTCTATGACAGTCAGAACTCAAAGCAGCTAGAAAATTCAGTACATCACAACATACAGTGGTAAATACGTGCACACAACATTCCAAAGGTAATGTTGTCGACTTTATTTTCAGTCCCTCATCTAGTACGCACACTCGTGCGTATTTGAGAGAGAAAAAAATTTTACAGCCCCTCCCTCATCTATGACAGTAGTACCTCACAACATGAAAAAAATTAAGATATAGCACAACATATAGGAAAAATTATCCAAGCACATGACATCTCCACAATGCACAACTCTCCAGCAGCAACCACCACTTTGTGCAGCAGCATGTCCGGATTCCCGCAGGTGTTCCTCCGATGCCCTCGGACAGCGACACCACATTTAATTTGGTGCAACTCTTTGGCATATCAAAATGGATAAAAGGGGATGTATCTAGACGTATTTTAGTTCGAGATACATCTCTTTTTGTCCATTTCGATGACAAGTATTTTCGGACGGAGGGTATCCCTGTGAGCCCTACTCCCTCCGTTCCTAAATAATTGTCTTTCTAGAGATTTTAACAAATGACTACATACGGAGCAAAATGAGTGAATCTACGCTCTAAAACATGTCTACATACATCTGTATCTTGTAGTCCATTTGAGATGGCTAGAAAGACAATTATTTGGGAACAAAGGGAGTAGTACGTAAATCAATGACCTGAGTAGACAGTTGACAAGTTTTACAAACTACCCATGCAAACTCTTAACAAGGAACAACCTTGATCTTACCTTTACGGCACGGCAGCAAAATGGCCCAGTGCGCTCGAAATTTCCACACTCGCACATGAACACCGCTCCAACGTCGCGCACATGCTCCCTCAAAGGCGACTCGGCACCACTTGTCTTGCCTCTCAGGATGGTGTCGCTCCCTTCCCTCAAAAAAAAAAAAAAAAGGATGGTGTCGCTTCACAAGGTATTGCACCCTTTTTGCTTCTCTTCAATCTTGTATCGCCCAGCCTCATATATACAACACCTTACCAAACTTCTCGAACATTGCTCGTGTGTAAACCTCACTTGCATGTTGCTCGAGGGGTGTGTTCATCTTCATAACCGGCCCGGTCTGTAAAAAACAAACAGGAAAAGCTTCCTATGTTTCAGCTCTGACGAGCACACCCTAGAAATGATTCTCTGGAGGTGAATATTCAAGCCAACGAACATCACGAATTGTATGTCATACATGTTCGACGGTAATGCCGTGTCAAATGTTATGGCATCGCCAAAAAAATTGTATTGCATCCGACTAGCACTAGCGGACAATTTGAGGTTTCTTCTCCAGCTTTTCTCATCTGGCTGGACCCTTGGTCTTTTGCCCCACCTCCGTGAAAACCTCCATTTTCTTACGCGCATCATCGTCTGCTTGGTCCTGATCGACTAATCTCGCCACACAATCCCCTAAGAGCCCTCTTACTGAACGACACAATCTCCATTGATCCAAAAAAAAACTTCCTACTATATTGTACTCCCTCCGTCCGGAAATACTTGTCATTAAAATGGATGAAAGAGGATGTATCTAGACGCCATCCCAATGCTCAGGTTATTATCACGCGACTGCGAGACAAGATCTCTGGCATGCACACCAATGTGTCGTGTCGGTGTGCATCTTCATACTCAGCACCCTTCTCAGTCAGTGCTGTAAGATTTGATCTGGTGGAAGCGTTCCTACTCCCGATGGGAGCCGCGTTGCGTTTATTTATGAGAGACAGGAAAAGCCCCTGCCGTGGCGTACAAGCTTACGACGATCGCTAGGATACATCGATGAGGAGACAGAGAAGGATACGAGAGAAGTTCAGATAGAGGGTTTTAGATTACAACAGTTTTAAACAGAATTCTAACACCCTCCCTTAATCTAAACTACCCTACATTTAAATTTCTCTTGAACTCCTCAAATGGCCTTGCTGGAAGAGCTTTAGTAAATCCATCTGCCAATTGATCCTTGGATGGAATGAACCATATCTCTATTTTTTTCTCAGCAACTCTTTCTCGTACAAAGTGAAAATCTATCTCAATGTGCTTGGTTCTGGCATGAAAAACTGGATTAGCAGACAGATAAGTAGCACCCAAATTGTCACACCATAAACAAGATGTACTATGTTGCTTAATCCCTAGCTCATGAAGCAATATTCCACCCAAATAATTTCGGCAGTTGCATTTGCAAGAGATTTATACTCAGCCTCTGTACTTGACCTTGACACTGTGACTTGTTTTCTGGCACTCCAAGAAATAAGATTTGACCCAAAGAACACTGCAAATCCTCCAGTCGACTCTCTATCATCACTACATCCTGCCCAGTCAGCATCAGAAAAAGCACTAACAAGCGTAGAATTCGAACGCTTGAACTGAAGTCCCAAACTCACAGTGTGCTTGATATATCTTATAATTCTTTTGACAGATGTCCAATGAGTGGAGGTAGGAGCATGCAAATATTGACAAACCTTATTTACAGCAAATGATATGTCTGGCCGTGTCAAGGTTAAATACTGTAAAGCTCCAACAACACTTCTATACTTTGTACTTTCCTGTTCATTAAGCGGTTCTCCTTGATATGCCGAAAGTTGTTCTGAAGAAGACAGTGGCGTGGGTGAAGGTTTGCAATCCTTCATTCCCATACGAGTTAGAAGCTCAGTAGCGTATTTTTCCTGATTTAACATTATGCCATCTTGAGTCTTCTTAACTTCAATGCCTAAGAAAAAAATGTAAGTCACCTAGATCCTTCAATGCAAACTCTGAACCCAAATCATGCAAGAGAGCATTAGTAGCATTATGTGATGAGCTTGCAACTATGATGTCATCAACATATATGAGCACATAAACCACTGTGGTTGCCTTATTGTAAATAAAGAGAGATGTATCTGCTTTGGATGGAACAAATCCAAGATGCTTCAATTGTAAACTTAACCTGAAGAACCATGCTCTAGGTGACTGCTTCAAACCATAAAGAGCCTTATCAAAGTTTGCAAACATAATGAGGTGTTTGTTTATTCTCATACCCTGGTGGTTGCCTCATATAGACCTCCTCTTCCAGAACACCATGCAAAAATGCGTTCTGAACATCTAGCTGTCTAAGACTCCATCCTTTTGAAACAACAATGGCTAGCACAAGTCTTATAGTAGCAGCTTTAACAACCGGACTAAATGTATCCTCGTAGTCAATACCATATCGTTGCTTAAAACCTTTTGCAACTAGACGTGCCTTGTACCTATCAATGGAGTCATCTGCCTTTCTTTTTATTCTATAAACCCATTTGCAATCAATAATATTTTTTACCTCTCTTGATTCGGAACCAAGTGCCATGTCTTGTTCTTCATGAGTGCATCATATTCTTCATCCATAGCTCTTTTCCACCTAGGATCTCTGAATGCATCATCCAATTTTGCCGGTTCACCTGAAATACACAACATGCCATATGGTATTGTGCCATCCGTTCTTTTTTTAGGATTTCTAATACCTTTTTGAAGTCGAGTCATGACTCGTGTAGCATCAGGTTGTGGCTGTGCTAAATTCTGCACAGAAACATGAATAGATTGGCTTGATACAGAAGATCCCGGAGAGCTCTCAGAACTTGCCGCAGACGATCCAGTGGCCTCTGGTGTGGCGGCCGTTCTCCTGTGGTCGCAGAGTCAGCAGCCGCATCTGATCCAAACCCTGGCGCGGTCGGCTGCATGTTAGAAGAGCGCCCCGCAGCGATTGGCTGCATGCGCCGCAGCTGCATGCGCCCGCGCCCGTGACTGGCGGGCTCCTGATCCGAGGCAGACTGCATGTGCCCGCGCCCGCGCCCGTGACTGGCGGGCTCCTGATCCGAGGCAGATACGCGCCTGTGATTCGAGGAGGATTCCCGCACGGGCGTGGCAGGCGCTGCCAGATCGTCCTCGAAGACTGCGCCTGCTCCCTCTTCTTCTGGCACATGAAATAACAGAGCGTTTTGATCAATTTGAACACCGTTTTCTGCCCCGTTTTCTTCAGAGACCTGCACACGTACAGAAGAAGCACTGTTTCCAGGAACATTATCATGGTGGTTAGTACAATTGTTATCTCCCCCTTGATCAAAACTAGGAGACATGGTTGGAAGGAGAAGTATTTCTTGACGAAGGAGGGCACCGACATTAGGATGAAGTGATGCAAAAGGAAATACTGACTCGTCAAACACAACGTGTCGTGGAATTGTCACGGCAGATGTCCTTAGCGTGAGGACTTAGTCGTGAGGCCAACACATCTATATGGTAGCTTGAGAGGGGTTGAGCGGAATCGAGAGACGCAACACAAGACAAGGGTTTAGACAGCTTCGGGCCCCGGGAAACATCATCCGGTAACAACCCTACATGCTGTTTGAGGCTAGATCTCATTATCATCACGAGGGAGTCGCCGTAAACCGGCTCTCCTCTAATTGTGTCTAGCCCTAGAGATTGTTGTTTGCTTGTCCCTCTTTGGGGAGCCCTGCCCCTCCTTATATAAGTTGAAGGGACGGGTTACATGTAGAGTCCATCTCGGACTAAGACTTAAACTATTTTGACTTCCCTTCCCGGGCTTCTTAACGTCTGCCGGTTTAACATTGTCTGCCGGTTTAACATTGTCTGCCGGTTTAACATGGTCTGCCGGGTTATGATTGACTTAACACTTGCCGGTGCTACTATCTGTCTTAACTCTGCCGGTTTAACACTTGCCGGTTTACCGTCTGTCTTAGCCATCTGTTTTAACTGTCTGCCGGTTTAACACTTGCCGGTTTACCAAGTCCCAGCCGGATTATGACTCCGGCCGGGTCATACCGCGGCATATATCCCCGACATTAGCCCCCAGTTTAATTTGGATTTATCCATGTTAAACTGATCATGATCATCCTTAAGTCCTTGTCACTTCCTTCTTCTAGAAAATCCGGTTTAATAGGCCAGCTTCATAATCAATTTGCTGACATTGATTTCTCATAGAAAATATATTGTGAAGAATAACTCCTTTGATTCAGCTCCCAATGACTTAAAAAATATTGGTCCTTGAAATCCTCATCTGATCTTCAGCCGGTTTAAGAATGTAGAACTTTGCCGGTTTACAAATATTGATGGTCACCAGATCATAACTGTTTGTTAACATCAGCTTTTGAAAATATACCTCTTATATGCCTATCACTTGTAGCCCTCAAATCTTAAGAAGGTAACGTAGTAACAACTTAAGATTTGCTTCAATATGAATGTCACAAGCTTGAAGAAATCCAGGTTGTTCATCTCAATCACCAGTCAGAATTGAGTATTCCCCATATGTAGCCCCCAAGTGTCAGGTTGTTATGCTTACAGCAACCTGGGACTTGTAATTGGCTGATGCTCATAAAAATTTCAACCAGTGTAGCCCCCAAGGGCCGGGTCATTATGCAATAATGAGCAGGGACTTTGTAAATATAATCTTGTAAACTTTGAACAGCAACGTGTAGCCCCCAAGGGCCGGCTCAGTAAGATAATATTGAGCTGGGACTTTGATATATACTTCAATGAAAATAACATCATATGACGTAACCCCCATCACGGGGCTTGAATTCACGTCCACAAGGTTAAGAGCATTGTGTTTTACCAACTGAGCAGTGGACCCTTCAATATAATGGATAAAAAACTTTGTACCTTAAATTATTGACAGAGGCAATTGGTAGCCCCCAAGGGCCGGCTCATTACAATATGATGAGTCGGGTCTTCAATAAGGTGAGCAAAAAATGACTTTGCATTAGCCCCCAAGTGTCATGGTGCATGCTTGCAGCGACATGATACTTGTGTATTTTATGTAATTTCAACTAAAATAATGTAGCCCCCAAGTGCCGGGTCGTAAGCCTGCAGCAACTCGGGACTATTCCTTCAATTGTAGAATAAATCATATCTATTGATAATAGCCGTTGTGCTAAAACGACTTTGAAAACCTTAATCATAATACTGGTTATTGACAACCATAATAAAAATCCAGCCACGTTGGCTATTTGAATAATATACCCAATGATTTATAAGCGCATAATTCCAATGGCGCAATCCAAATATGTACTGGCGACTTATAGTCCAAAGCCAGGCCGGGTCAATAAACACCGGACTATAAGTGATTATGTACTGACAACTTGTAGTTGAAAGTTGAGCGGGGTTAATGAACACTGGGTTAATTTGATGACTAATAGTCATGCCGGGTCAATAGACACCGGTTCAACATAAAATTTCATCAAAAAACAAATCTTGACAAAGGCAAATAAAACCGTGTAGTCGAGGCTTTTCAAGGGCTGTCAGGCCCAATTCGAGGCTTTTCATGGGCTGCCAGGCCGCCGAGTTAAACCATTACAAAGCCTTTTAAGATGGACCTCCAACTAACCAATCGTCGTTTTAACTTTGACAAGTTCAGGGTCTGTATAAGATTGACTTGTCAAACATTCGGCGGGTCATGCCAGGATTACCTGGATAGGAGTGACTTACTTGATGAAGGCAGGTTAACCCGGGGTTTTAGGTGAATACACCAGGCTTCCAAGCCGTGGGTCGATACCCAATTACAAGGGTCCTTTCAAACTCTTTGTTACTTTACACAAAGAGCCCTCAAGTAACTTTGTGAGCTGTGCTCAATGGGTGCCTATGTTTGAACTGTGCGTAGCAACAAAAATCTCTTTGGCCCCTTGGGTGTGAAGCTCCCAAGCTTTGTTGTGGCGTGATAGCCGGATTAATCGACAGGACTCCGCTTTGTCAGCTGAAGCCCCCATCTGCTATATTTTTGAGTTATGCTCGCCGGGTGCCTATGTTTGAGTTGTGCTGTACGACAAACTCTCTTTGGCCCCTTATGATAATATTGGCTTGATAGCTGCATCAAGAGGGTAGTAACGCTATGTTCTCTTTGTTGAACACACATATGTTTGAACAGGAAGCCCCCAAGTAATCATAGAATTGCTCCATGATGTACAGCTCAGTGCCGGCATCCGAGACCCCAAACTTGGCCTCGAGTGCGTCCGACATATCTTTTCCATTGTCAATTGACGCATAAGCATCAACTATGTTCTCACAAGAACACTCAAGAGAGCAGCCTTAAACAAGGTATCCATTTTCTGAAAAGCTTGTGCCTGTTGGGCATCTTGCTCTCCTTCAGGTTTGCCAAGAGTGGCGTCATAGCAGCTCATGGTCTGAAACCATAAGACTGCTCTCACGCGCCACCTTTTATAGTGGATACCCTCAAACATAGAAGGTCTCATGGAAGCAGCAAACCCACTCGGGGTAAATTGCCTATAATAAGGTTTTTGGATTGTTGGAAATATGAGCAATTTACCGAATGATTTTATTAACAAAAATACTAGATAAAACATGACTAAAATAGCAAATATAAAGCAAGTCATGCAATCTGACAAAGAGAAGGTAAACATACTGCATATATGAACTTGAGGTAAAAACATCTAGAACAGACACTAGATGAAGTTGCTTATATGAAACAGAACCTAACATACGTAGGGCAGAAACTAGAGCCAAGAACTGTAGGAGGACTTCTAACAGAAAGGAGAAGAGCACGTACGGCACAGCAGCAGCAGGAGCGCTGGACTTGGGGTCGGTGTCCTCGCCTGCCATATCGTCGAGGAGGTCGTGGATGTCGGGGAATAAGTCGTCGTCGGGGAGTAGTCGTCGGCGACCGTATCGTCCGTGATGAAACAACCAGTAGTCGCGCTGAGCGCTCCCCAAAAACCTTATCACCCTTCTCCCATACAGGACTCAAAAGGTGCGGTCTCGGAGGCCTACTGTCCCGACGTGCGGTGCACGCCGCAAGCCGGGATGAGGAAGACAGCAGTAGCGCGGAGATTGGAACTGTGTGGCGAGAGGAAGAGGACCTTCTGATGTGTCTCTCGGGAGAGGAGCGACCTGTCTTATATAGGCACAGCAGAGGGACGCGAACAGGCTGCGCCAGGAGGTGAAGCAACGGAGGGAGACGAAGTGAACAGGCAGCACGCGAAGAGGTGCGCCGTTCGTATTCGTTATCCACTACTGCAAAAACTTTTCAGCTCCCAGGTGACCTTCAGTATACCCGTAGTGCGTGGCAAAAATTAGACATCGGCTCGGCTCATTCCCGCGTCGCGTCGCGTCGGGACGAGGCGAGGCGAGGCGAGGCGAGGCGAGGCGGGCGGCGGAGGAGGAGCGCGCGTGGATGTCTCTCTTGTTCTTATGCTCATACAAGCGGGAAAAGAACCTCCCTTATAAGGAGGTCCAATTCCCACTCAACTAGCAATGTGGGACTAAACTTTAGTAGTATCCCTTGCCTTGCACAAATGGGCTAAGTGGGCCTCTAGAATTTATTAGGAATTTCTGAAATAGTTATTGGGCTGCTCCAATATAGACTAAATTCCAGCAGTAAGGGCAATCCAAAGATCATGGGTATTCTCCTTACCGATGACTTGTGCGAGAATCTCCGGGGTTAGCGAATTGAGCAAGTAGCTCAGGACCTGCTGGTCCTTTTTGACAGCCACGGGCCATATAGAGGATTAGGCTCTATGGCCGTGGTCTTGTCCGCCTTGGTGACTTCCACCGTCTTCGGTGGTGTGGCGTCGCTGCCGTCAAGGAGGCCAGTCACTTGCGCTCCACTCAGTGCCGGCATTACTTGCGCCTTCCACAGGAGGTAATTCCCCCTTGCAAGCTTTTCTGTTGGAGGTGCGCCGAGGTTGAGGACGACGGCGCTTGAGCTTGCGGCCATGTCGAAGATAGGGTTTCTGGTTTCTGTGTTGCTAGATAGAAGGGAAGAGGCTAGCTCTGTATATCATATTGAATTCATGCTCCAGCCAGTTGCTCCAAAAGTCCAAACTGATGAAGGAAGGTGGACAATATATTTCAACAAGTGCATGATTATATATGGGCTTGGCCTCACTTATGTAGCAGCCAGCCGAGATAGATTGTCATCCAATCGTAATATGTGTATCATTGCAGGGTACTCACATCGGCAAGCCTCCGTTGTTTATCTACTTCATTTTACCCTGCAGCAAACACAAAAGCAAACCAGGTCAGTGAGCAGCCGTACAACATAGGAAAACTGCCTATGATCGATAGTCAATCATGGGGACACTCATCGAGCTTTCCGTACCTGATACCAGATCCAATCTCTCATCTCTCAAGAGTAAAGGTTGTGCAAATCCTAGGACTCGCCCAGGGAGTCATAGGAAGCACCAATTTCTGCAAGTTTTCTCCAACAAACTCTGCCGATGCATGCATGCCAGCCGGTCTCCCACACCAACTCTGTAAATCATCATTTTATCGTCAGGTCAGGTCAGGTCAGGTGTTTACTCCGTAAGCAAGCGTGTACAGTAGGCTTGTGGTTGTAGCCATGACCTACTGCATACTCTTGGCACGAACAATGGTGCCGAGCAGGCTCCGGAAGGCGCCAGACCAGCATCGGTCTGGCCAAGGTGGGTGGCGGTGGCGGTTTCGCGTCCAAGTGGCCATCGTCGACAATGGCCACCAAGCACGATGAGAGTTTTCCCGCCGACGAGCGCCACATCCGTGAGATCGTCTCGCTCACTCGCTACTCCCGCTGGTCCGCCCTGGCGCCTGCGTGCGTGGCCGCGCCGTCTCGGGCTCACTTGGAGCTGGCACATGAAGCACGCTCAAGACGTCGTTGGTGATCGTGCGCTGACGGTGAGCCGGCGTTCGAGCAGGAGCTATTCTACGCCACGTACGCCCACGCGGCCCATCCGCACGCTCATGCTAAACATGCATGTCTGACTTGTGCGGCCGACGCATGGGATTTGTCCGCCTTCCTCCGCACCTAGGCTGCTTACCTCGACAATGCCCCAACCGCGGAGTCTGCAAGCTGCTCTGGCCCCAACCGCATGGCCGACTGTCCTTGCAAACCTTGGCCATCCAGCAAGCTAACCCGGCCGGTACGATGAAGAACCGCATGGCCGACCGTCCTTGCAAACCTTGGCCATCCAGCAAGCTAGCCCGGCCGGTACGATGAAGAACCGCATGGCCGACCGTCCTTGCAAACCTTGGCCATCCAGCAAGCTAGCCCGGCCGGTACGATGAAGAACCGCATGGCCGACCGTCCTTGCAAACCTTGGCCATCCAGCAAGCTAGCCCGGCCGGTACGATGAAGAACC
>NC_057798.1:26038612-26039305 GCF_018294505.1 Triticum aestivum | reverse complement strand
GACCGTCCTTGCAAACCTTGGCCATCCAGCAAGCTAGCCCGGGCGGTACGATGAAGAACCGCATGGCCGACCGTCCTTGCAAACCTTGGCCATCCAGCAAACTAGCCCGACCGGTACGATGAAGAACCGCATGGCCGGCCGTCCTTGCAAACCTTGGCCATCCAGCAAGCTAGCCCGGCCGGTACGATGAAGAACTTGAAGGAAATATGCCCTAGAGGCAATAATAAAGTTATTATTTATTTCCTTATAATCATGATAAATGTTTATTATTCATGCTAGAATTGTATTTACCGGAAACATAATACATGTGTGAATACATAGACAAACAGAGTGTCACTAGTATGCCTCTACTTGACTAGCTCGTTAATCAAAGATGGTTATGTTTCCTAACCATGAACAATGAGTTGTTATTTGATTAACGAGGTCACATCATTAGTAGAATGATCTGATTGACATGACCCATTCCATTAGCTTAGCACCCAATCGTTTAGTATGTTGCTATTGCTTTCTTCATGACTTATACATGTTCCTATGACTATGAGATTATGCAACTCCCGTTTACCGGAGGAACACTTTGGGTACTACCAAACGTCACAACGTAACTGGGTGATTATAAAGGAGTACTACAGGTGTCTCCAATGGTCGATGTTGGGTTGGCGTATTTCGAGATTAGGATTTGTCACTCCGATTGTC
>NC_057798.1:26029288-26038275 GCF_018294505.1 Triticum aestivum | reverse complement strand
GACCGTCCTTGCAAACCTTGGCCATCCGACAAGCTAGCCCGGGCGGTACGATGAAGAACCGCATGGCCGACCGTCCTTGCAAACCTTGGCCATACAGCAAGCTAGCCCGGCCTGTACGGTGAAGAACCGCATGGATGAAGAACCACACGGAAACGGTAGCCTTGTCGTGCGAGGCGCCAGCAGGGCGGGACCGCAGCTGCTTCTGCATGCTTTTGGCGGCAGAGCCCAAGGGGAAGAGCAGCCACGACACACGCGAGTTGTGCTCCGTGCTAGCCTTGTCAGGCTGTGGCAATGAGCCTCGGCGCCACACGCTCCACGCCACGACATGGCAGCCGCACCAGCCGGCGGGCGTGCGGGCAGACGGTGGTGGTGATTAATTCCCTTTCAAATCCACCTCAACCCAACAAGCCCGAATAATCCCCTTCAAATCCACCTCAACCCGAATTCAAGCCCGAATTCAGATTTTTGGTTTCTAATGCTACCGAAAAACGGTTCGCGTGTTCTTCGGTAGCACTAGAAACCAAAATTCCCCTTAAAATGGCTTCTTTTTTTTTGAAGGAAAATAGGTCTGCTGCTTTTTTTTTTGAAGGAAAATAGGTCTGCTGCTTCTTCTTTTTTTGAAGGAAAATAGGTCTGCTGCTTCTTCTTCTTTTTTTTGGAAGGAAAATAGGTCTGCTTCTTCTTCTTTTTTGAAGGAAAATAGGTCTGCTTCTTCTTCTTTTTTGAAGGAAAATAGGTCTGCGCGCTTCAGTATGGCAGCCGTGAATGATAAGAAAGCGGACTAGTGCTTACCAGTTATGACTCTAGGCTCCGGGACACCAAACATTCGGGCCCAACAGTATCTTAATCCAAACTAATCATGCTGAAACAATGCATTTGCTGATCACCATTGCCTTGTCCGCTGCCACCTCTTCTCACTGACACCCGCACTTCACTTTCAACAAGTCCATCCCCTGGCATATAAATTCAGCAACAGGCTTAGCTCAACACCATCACTCCTTCATGAGCTCATAAACCAACTGAGCATCGTAATATCCATAGCTCACTGCTTCAGATATATCCAGCTCGAAAACATAAAGATCGACAGCAAACAATGGCTCAGTTGGCAAACAAGTGGCAAAGGGTGGAAGCACTTGGGATGAAGAAGCTCGCGCTCTCAGCCAGACAAGATCAACACTGTTGCACTTTTGTACCAGGCCAGGGGCCACTGTGTCATGTAAACGGCCAATGGGAGGCGTTTCGAGGTGCCGTTTGTGTACCTCAGCACCATGGTCTTTGGCGAGCTCCTCATGATGTCCCAGGAGGAGTTTGGCTTTGCAAGCGACAACGACATCACACTGCCTTATGATGCTGCGGTGATGGTGCTTGCTCAGGAGAAATGCCTCCGCCGAGGTCGAGGGTGCATTGCTGAGCTCTATGGTGATGGTGATGTCCTGCCACAACACCAGCTGTGCAATGCCTACAGTTGGAGCTAGCCAACAGATTTGCTGTCTGTAGCTTCTCAAGAACATGCATTCAGGGCCCTGATGTTGCCTTCTGTTTTGTGTAGTTCGCCTGAATAGTGTAAGATGGTTAAGATGACAGACACTACAAGAAATTGTAGATATAACAATCTGATCATCAAAGCAACAAATGAGTATTCTGGCCAACCAGCAATTGCAGGCTTGCAGCTGCTTCTCTTACATTTTAGTTGCATACAATTGTCCAACGAAATAACAATGGTTGCGACTCTATTTTTAGATGTCGATAGTTTCATATAGTTTTCATACTGCGGCACAAAGAATACACAAAATAAATTCTGTTACAATCTACTCCCTCCATCCCATAATATAAGATGTTATTACACCCAATATGCTCACACATATTGGGTGTAATAAAATCTTGTATTATGGGATGGAAGGAGTATCGTCTCAGTCGGCCATTGACAAGGTAAAAGAAATGTGAATTCGTTAAATGACTAGGTGGTACAGGAGCCATTTCAATGATGAATCCTTCGGAAAAAAATTAGAAGGCCGTCAATATAAGAAGCAGTGAAGTAGGATAAAAACAAAACAAAAGACAAAATAAGCTTTTATTCAGAAGCATAATGAATATAGTTGTGGATTAAAAACAAGTGATGATTAACTATTACTGAAAACATTAATGTCCTTCAACTGCAAAACTTCGCACAAGGTAGTAGGCCTGAAAAGCTTGCAATAGCAAGTGTGTTGATGCAAGGATTTTGGACATGCTTGTTGATCACAATCATCAAGCATGCAGCTGACTGAAGGCCCAAAGGGAAGTGCAGAGATAGGCCCAGAGAAACTTGCAGAAGCATTTCTTCTAAGCAAGCACATCACATTGTGAGATTAGATATCAACATCTCAATCAGGGGTCACTCTATATATAGGTGGTATCATCACGCAAGTATCGCACCACATTGTGACGTCTAAGAGGCTCCCAGCACCCAAAGTATGTATAGCAAACAATCTCGGCAGGAGAGTTAATTATCTTCTGTTGAACACAAGCCCGGCCTCTTGACTTGCATAAAGCCCACCACAGAGACCTGCACTCGTGTTTCTCAGTTTCATGAAGATTAAGACTGGCAAGTGCTACAGCGCATTTGGTCAAATTGCCGTCACGCCCCACCTTCTAGGTTCATGGCACCGTCTCTGCCGCCTCACCGTCGTCCAGCTCGCTGTTTGGCGCGGACGAGATCAGTGTCCCTCTCTTTTTATCCCCCTTTCTTCCACAGTGGCCCAGCCCCGGTCATTCCCTACACGTTACACGTTTCCTCTTTCTCTCTTGTCCTGTTCTTATTACACGTAACATACTGACTGGCTAACTTGTCCCTTTTGACAGGCGCAACACACTTCACATTGCCTACACAAATTCAGTCATAGGAACAGATGAACTGCGCCATCTCTAACCATATACGTCGCAAGTTAATCAAGCCAAGCAGACTGTACAATGATTCTAAGGCAGCCAAATCTCAAGGGAAGAAACCCAATGCACCAAAAGTTAAATGACACACAGGTTCAGAACCAAAAGGATCACAGCAAGCTAGGCAGACAACTCAATGCAGTACATGTTCAGGAGGAACTGGTATGCATGTGTGTCATGTCATTCTTAAATTAGAGAGAGGTTTCCTTTTCAGGATCACTCTGAATTTAGAGCTTGTTTGGCAACTGCCCAGCTCCTGGCTTCTCTGAATAAGCGGGAAAGCTGGGCCGAATGGGTCAGCTCGCAGAAGCTAGCTTCCCAGATCTAAGGCGGGTTGTAGTGCAAAAACGAGGAGCTGCTGTTTTGGCGATCCCAGGAATTGCAAAACATGGAGTTCAGGTTATTTACAGAGAGATGCCACCGCGAAGTGAAAGAAAACGATTCGTACGAGGGAAGAATAGAACAGAGCAAGTACCATCACTCCCTACCAGATGAGAATCAAGCTTAATGGACCAGATGGCTACCATCCCAAGACTAGCGATCTGGGAGCTGGGAATTCTGTTGCGAACGGTTTTTCTGATCCACGATTTTCATCGGGAAGCTGGAAGCGAGATCGAGGAGCTGGATTTGAGGATTTCTGGGCGCTGGGCAGTTGCCGAACAGGCCCTTGGTCTTAAAAAATGTTCCTGAGAAACCCAACTATAACTGGAAACATCACACTGAAATTGTTATGCATACATACTGAACCCAACAGCTGACACAACAACACACATGAGAGATATCTGCTTCAGATTGGAAATGTGACTTCTTACCACTATGCGGGCTGTGCAATGCCTATTGTTGGAGCCAGCCAACAGATTTGCTGTTTGTAGCTTCCGAAGATCATGCAAGCAGAGACCCTGATGTTGTCTTCTGTTTTGTGTAGTTGGCCTGGATAGTGAAGATAGTTAGATGACAAGACACTAGGAGAAGAAAAATTGTATGTATAGCAGACACCGATGATCTCTTAGAAGCAGAAAAAGGTTGAAGAGGTAGATATATGTGAAGTTTTGGCAAAATAAAAGTTTCATGCTTAAATATGCAATTCCCAATCTGTGATGTTCCTGGAAATGTAGACCTTACATTGTCTAAATGCTGCAGCAAAGCAAAAGGCCTGTGGCATAATCAAGCATTGCCTAGAGATCTTCCTTCCCAGTATGTAACCAAAAGTGTCTGTAATCTCTTCTGTTATGCTTGAATGATGTAAAAACAGCTCAAGGAACTTCTGTTATGCTTGAATGATGTAAAAACAGCTCAAGGAACCTGTAGATTCAGAGCGCTGACAATGGTTTCTGCCATCTCTTTGATGAGTTCCATTGTCTGGCTCCCTAGCTACCTATGCTTGCGTACATGGTATCTGCTGCACCTGCAATGTGTATGACGATTGATTAAATATATGTATGTGAAACATTTGTAGAGATGAATTAAGTATCAGGTGGCATTTGATATGCTTGTGTCAGGTGGAAGCTGAACTTGTCTACAACATAAGTATCTGGTTTTGCTTTTACTGTTAGCAAATGGAACATGCTAATATCTTACAACTTGCAGATTGTTTAGCACAAAAAACAGTGTAACATGCAAGAATGTGAAGTGCAATCTGAACATTACCATAATGAGATGATTGTATGGAGTCAGCTAAGGGCCTTGGAGTGAGTTACCTAGCTGTAGCATCCGAAGTAAGCTCGAATCCTCTGAAACTTTGTTGCAGAAAGCCTACTCACCAGGAGGCAGCATCACACAGCCAATGGAAAAAAAATTCAACGAGGAATCACAAAGTTTCAAAATTCTTGAAGTGCAACGGGAAAGTAAGTAGCTAGCCCAGTTTAACAGTTATATATCAAGCAAAACATCTAAGTAAGTACAGTACGTCAACCAACGAGGCACAGCAAAGATAACATGCACATTCAAGTTTCAACCAAGGATCCACAACGACAGAGATAACACATCATCTTATACAGTTCAAAATGCATAGCGTAATTCAGTTGACAACCAACAACATCAAGAAGAAATCTTCTTCTACTCCTGTGCTGCTAGATCTGCCTCCCACGCAGCCAGCTCAGCCTCTTTCGCCGCGATCTCCGCCTCCCTGTCGGCGACCCGCTGCTTCTCCTGCAGAGCCAAGGCCTTGTTTTGCTGCGCGGATGCCAGGAGCGAGGCCTCGAGGCCTTTGGACTTCTCCTCGATCCTTTCCTTGGCGACCTTACAGGCTTCATCTTGAAAGCCGGTTTCCCAGCCGTCAATGGCGATCTGGTACGTCCCAAAACCAGCGGCAACGGTGACTGCCAGGACAGAGCTGCACACGCGCCAGGCCACCGTCCCGACGCGTATCACATCCTCCACCGGCTTTACCTTCATGTCATTGTTCTCCTTGCTGACTCGCGCGCTGAGCTTGGTGACGTCCTGGGCGAGCTTGCGGTGGCATGAGATGCCGGCAAGCTCGACCCTAGAGAGTTCCTGCCTCATCTCAGCGGGAATCTCGAGGGGGTGCGGATCCAAGGCTGGCCTGATCTCAGCGGGAATCTCGAGGGGGTGCGGATCCAAGGCGGGCGTGAGGGAGAGGGCGCGGCGAGGTGTGTACGAGACGGCGCCGGAGCTGGTGATGGGGCCGGGGTTGCTGTGGCGGAGGAAGGCGCGAGGCCTTGAGGAGATTGAAGCGGCGGTGGCTTGTCCAGCCGAGTGGTGGTGGCGGGCTGGGGCGGTGGCGGCCTGTCCGGCTGAGCGGGCAGCGGCGGCGGCACGACGGAGGTGAGCGGCGGCGGCCATGGTGGCTAAAATCCCTAAAGATGGCAGCCGACCCGACCCCGGTGCTTGTATATCCAGGGCTTCCGCGGCCGTCGATGCAACAAAAATCATAATATCCAATGGCCATGACAACATTTTGCCGCATCACTGTGATACACTTAATTTCATGAAATCATCAACATTTTTTAAAACTCATCAACATATTTGAAATCAGAACTTTTCTCAATTTCGTCAACACTTTTACAAATTTTCAAACATTTGTTCAGTTAATGAACATTTTATACTATATGCAAACATTTTTGAAAAATTGTGAACATTTTTCTAAACAATTTTCTTGAATCAGCAAACATTTCTAAAACCGGCGATTTTTTTTTAAATTAGTGAAACAATTTTTGAAATTCACCAACATTTTCTATTTAACTAATATTTATTGAAATACATGATCATTTCTTGAACAGCGAACATTTTATAAATGAATAAACTATTTTGTAAGTGACGAGAAATTTATGATTTTTAGCATATTTTTCCATTCATGGACATTATTTGATTGACGAAATTATGCTCAATTTCATTAACATTTTTAATACATGATATTTTTACAATATAATGAACATTATTATATTTCCCAAACATTCTTTTCCAAAATTTCATACATTTTTTGAATAAGCAAACATTTTTTTACAAATTCACAAAGATTTTTTTAAAAATTGTTTTGCTAAACATTTTATTTTAAAATTCCTATTTTTAGAATTTTCGGAACTTTACTTAAGTCATAAATCTTTATCTTTACTACTATTAAACAAGCAAACATATTTATCGCTAAGTGCACCCAGCCTAACGTACACATAACACCACGGATTAATTACAACCTCAGGATAAGAACCATTTAATTTGATCTAAACGTTAAGATTAGACTAACCCTCAGTCAAAGCTGTGTTTAGCAATTTACTCGGGCGGACGAAAACTCTGCCATGGGATTATACGCACTTGTTCCACTTCCACCGCTGGACCCATCGCCCCACATTGAGCGGACGTAAGGGTCGGCATGCCCTTCTCCCCTGACCGTGCTCCTCGCCTCCTAGCCAGTTCTCTCCGTGCCCCACAACACTCTCGAGGCACCGGCGATGCTCCCCACGACGCCCTCGCCTACGCGTTACTCGCTGCCGCCGGCTCTGGATCCAACTGCCGCCATGGGTGAGTGCCTCCATGGCCCCGCTGCCGGGGACGTGGGCGCACGCGGGCATCGCGTTCGCCGCCGCCTCCAGGGACATCGGCGCGCGCAGGCGTGGCTGCCGGAGACAAAGCCGCCTCCTGGGAAAGTGGAGGACGCACGAGGGCCCACCGTCATCTCCGTGGACGTGGGCGAACGCAGGCGTGGCCGCCGTCAGGGACGTGGGCGCACACGGTAGCGAAAACTTCCACGGCAGCCTCTGTCGCAAGAATATATAAGATGGTTTCTCCTATCTCTAATCTATGTAATGGTAATTACTCCTGTACATATTAATATGAGTTACAATTGCCTCAATAGGCTGCTGCTACCTTTTGTGCCTTCTATTTATGTTGTGTGGGAAGGTTATTTCTCATTGTTCTTGTTGTTTTGGTGTGATTCACCATGCTAAGCAATCTACATGTAGTTCATTAATTTCTTGTAGGGCACAAGGGCTGGTTCCTATTCCGACGAAGGCTAATCTGCTTGTATATATAGATTTGCGTTGTCCTTTTCATTGGTCAATCAATTTTGTTGGAACTCAGATTAATTCTCTGCCTCTTCTCTTGAACTATTTTAGGAGCTGGGCGTGACAATGTTTGGAAGTGCCCTAATTGCAATCACATTAACTTCGCCTTACGGACAATATGTAACATAAGAAAATGCAACACACCAAGACCTGACACCCAGGTTTGACACTGTTCCTTTGCATTGAGATTTAAGTTCATATGTTATGTTACTAGCCGAGCCAACCCCATAATTGTGCTTTGAAGTTGAATTGACGCCGCAGCCCACAAGCTTAGTTATCTGTCTGAAGTAGACGTGATGTGTAAAAACCATAGTTTTACTAGTAGAATCCCCTTTTGTACTTTGTATTGTAAGAATATATTAAAGGTTGTCTTCCAGATCGAAGCTTATTTTAACGAACACCTTTTGTACTTTAAGAAATATAGTAATAAATGCAAAACAAGCAAACTTAGGAGGCTGATTTCTGACAATTACCTCTAGACAAGTAATCTTGAACTCCTATCAAGCTCTCTACATAATTAAAAAAACATAGGATAATACAGTAAGAATAACTTTGTATTGCGGCAAAGAGAAAGCGAATATTTCATAATTGACCAAAAAATTACCTCATCATATCAACATATATTCAAATACATCACAACTCTTGGTCATATGAAATTGAGATGACCCACTATGCCATATTGGCATTGTTCAACCAGAAGACACTGCCCCTTCATCAGTCTGGGCGGCCCCTCCTCTCCCCTCCACGACGTTGGCGCTCCTCCTCTCCACGGCACTGGCGAAGCCTGTCCGCTCCTGTCTTTGCCGCCTCCCTTCCCTCGACAACTTCACGGCAACCTCCTCTCCCCTCCACGGCATCAACACTACTCCTCTCCACACCACTGGCGGAGCCCATCTACTCCTCTCCCTACAGCCTCCCTTCCCTTGACGGTGTCATTGCACTCTCATCTCCCCTCCACAGCATCGGGCGACACCCCCTCTCCCTGCCATCTCTCTTGTCCCCTATTGCACTCACTCCATTACCCTCCACATTCCTATCTTGTTTGCAACATATTCCATCAAATAAATCTAGATTTCAAAGCTCAAGAAAATTAACAAAATGTTGTCCTTATTTAAATTGAGCAAGCTAGGTACATAAGAAAAATGGAGTACATGTAGTACAACTAATTTACTACGTGATAAATTAGGGTTATTGTTTGAACTTGTAAGTAGAATATAAAATGGATTATTATAGAATTCACTTGCGGACTCTCGTCATTCATGTTGGGACATGGAAAAAAAGCATAATTAAGTAGAGACTTAAAATGCACACCTAAGAAAGATACTTCTCGTGCTGACATATGTACTTTTTCAGAGAGATAATTTCATGGCTGCACGAGTGCCTGTGTATATCGAAGTAAGATAATTTCCCATGAACAACAACAACAATCCTTCCTCAATTATTTTTGCGGGGAGTCCTTTCCTCATGTTTATCGGAAGCGCTAGAAGAGACCTGAAATTTAACTGACTTGCAACAAAGGGATACACTTTTCAGTATGTCATCATGCGA
>NC_057798.1:26020238-26028969 GCF_018294505.1 Triticum aestivum | reverse complement strand
AACCCAAAAATTAAGTGCAAGTATAAAAAGCTAAATGTTTTTGCCATCAATACACATGTATCATGAATTATCCAACTATCATTTTTTTTTGCACTACAAAGATCCGACTGTGACTAAGTGTTATTGCCTAGTAAGTTTGCACGTGCATTGTACGATCTTGATCAATACTCTTTTAAATGATACATCTACCACAAACAACACACATTTAAAGGTCAATTGGAATACTCAGGGAGCTTGAATATAGTAGCCACCATGTACAACTCGTTATGGTATTGTCAGTTGGGTAACAATAAAAAGTAGTACCCATGTTTAGATCCATGGAGGGCTATCTTATGGTCCTATTGCTCATAGAATAGACAAATGACCAGAGAATAAATGTTAGATGAATGAATTTAAAATATGGTGCAGAATAGAACCACACATAAAGGGAGCATAATTATGGAGAAAATGGAACATAATGTACTGGACAACAACGGGCAACCATGTTATGATTTTGGTAAGTAACTTCAAACTTGATTGTGAGATGTCGTCTATTCCAAGTCAATAATGCGTACAAATACATTGGAAAGAGAATATAAAAACTAAGCAATAAAATCTGGTATTGCTTTATTTGTACAATATCTTTACCGATATTATGTTCTCTCCTTCCACTTCATTGAGATTCATCACTGGAAAGGCATTGAAATTGCTTATTTGTCGACACTCTGACATAGGAGAACAATAATACTTTTGCAGTAAATCACTGAAGAGGAAAGACGTGTAAGGAAAGGAACAACAAAAAAAAAACCAAAATTACATTCATTATATGACATAGTACCATACTTTATTTTAGAGAAAATCACAAGCTAATGAGCTGAAACTATAGATACTCATTGAAATACGACGTGCCTAGTACAGCAACCCTAACTCTGGCCAACTTTCATGTATAAAGTTCCAAGCCTAAAGAAAAAGAAATGCATATGGACACACCAGTAGGGCTGGAAGAAAAGCTCGAAGCTCACGAGCTAAACGAGTAGCTCGTGACTCGGCTCGAATCAACTCGAACTCGAACAATAACGAGTCAAGCCAAGCTTTAGTTTAAGATCGTTTACTGGCCGAGTTAAACGAGCCGATCTCACGAGTACTCCTGTAACTCGTTAGGCTCGGTAAAAAATCAGCATTTTTAGGGGTAGTAAATAACAGCCACTCACCACCTAGCGTCCCAGCACAAGGCCCAGCCGCTCAATGCCCAGCCTCCTAGGAGACTCTCAACTACATGCCCATATATGTACATGTTAAGTTCCAATTAATCTTTTTGTCATATTTATAAGGTTTTATCTTCATATCTTTAACGAGCTTAACAAGCTAAACGAGCCAGCTCGCGAGTTGTACGAGTCAAGCCAATCTTGCATTTGAGCTTGTTATAGTAACGAGTCGAGTCGAGCTAACTCGTTAATGAAACGAGCTTTAGCGAGTCGAGTCGAGCCGAGCTGGCTCGACTCAGCTCGAATTCCACCCCTACACACCAGAATAATGGGTGTGTGATAGTTGGTTCAATAAGTGAACCATTTTCCACTATCATAACTAATAAACTAACACATGAGACACGATAATCTTAATAAGATGTATCAATGCATTATCAACTTGAATGTTTGCTGCTCAGTTTCAACAGTATGGTCTAATAGCAGAGGGTAACATATAGAAGAATGTTTCAACTGTACTTCTGAAACCATCATGCTGCAAAAAAGAAACACCAAGTTCAGTGAGGCCAAAGTTATATAATTTGTAAGTTAGGTCTCAAAAGAACATCGACCCAAAAGTTTATTGCAGTCAAGTTTTTTATTGGACATCCTATATCGCTTGGTCCAAAGTCCAGCAATGGATTTGAATTGTCCATCCTATAATACTGTCCAGATATACATCAAGTAGTTCATGTCTTGCTATCTTGTAATTTGCTTCTCTTAAGTAGGATTGTAATAGCCTCGTATTTCTTCTTCAAAACTTTGGTTTAGTTAGGCCAACTAGATTGATTTTTCTTGCAACGGGAAGAGGTGCTTTGTGATGGGTTCAATCTTGCGGTGCTCAATCTCAGTGACAGAAGGAGACATGACACGCATGTATCATTGCTATTAAGGATAAAAAGATGGTGTCTAATTCCTACATGAATAGATCTTGTCTACATCATGTTATCGTTCTTATTGCAGTACTCCATTTTCCCATGAACTTAATACACTAGATGCATGCTGAATAACGGTTGATGTGTAGAGTAATAGTAGTAGATGCAGGCAGGAGTCGGTCTACTAATCTTGGACGTGATGCCTATATACATGATCATTGCCTTGGATACCGTCATAATTTGTTTAGCCACCGTATGCTATTTTCTCGAGAGAAGCCACTACTGAAATCTACGGCCTTCGGGTCTATTTTCTATCATATTGTTTTCAGATGTATTATTCCAAAAACCCAAAAATACCTTGCTGCACCTTTTCTTTCTTTATTTTATTTTATGTTTTTGTCAGATCTATTTATCCAATCTCATACAATTTAATCTATCTCAATACCGAGAAGGGATTGACAACCCCTCTTACGTGTTGAGTTGCAAGTATTTGTTCTTTGTGTGCAGGGACCGTTTACATAGTGTTGCTTGGTTCTTCTACTGGATTGATAACCTTGGTTTCATAACTGAGGAAAATACTTACCGTTGCTGTGCTGCACCATCCTCTCCTCTTCGGAGAAATATCAACGCAGATACAAGCAATCAAGTAACACCATGCAAGCTACGATCTGGAAGCAGCTTTGGGAGGCGATGAGCTAGTGCGGAGCACCTCAACCTCCCGTAGGAGCTCAGCTCTATGCGTAGCAGGGCAAGCTGGGACTCCAAAGAAGAGACAAAAAGGCACTGACATTGGGATCCTTGCAACACCCAGATTGGGCCCTTGACGGTACCGACACACACGCAAGGATGAGTGACCCACAACCTCTGCCCAACTCCTAGTCAGCGAAGTACAAGGCTGGACGGACGGGGAGCGGCTCCGCTGGTGAGGAGCGCGAGTGATCGAAGAGCAATCGCGAGCAACCGGAGACCAGGGCGATGGCATCAAATGCACGTGAAAGGCTCACAACATGCACTCACTTGGTGACCACGCTCGAGGCAATGCAACGGTAGCACTTTTCTTGAGCCCAACGCTTGAAGGCGAGGCCACGCTCGAGACCTTCCCTCGACGGCTCGCGGGGAGTGTCTCAGCCGCAACGGCGCCCCCGACCCACATATTCCCACCCAGCCCGCCTCAGCTTCAAGAGCGGCAACGGCAGCAGAAGGTTGGTTGCAAGCAGACGTTGAAGATGGAACAAGCAGAGGTGACTCCAACTTCTCTGACGTCATCTCGTCAGGTATGGCGGGCAGGGGTGCTTCCTGATTGGTCACTGCCACATGCCTTGGGAGGTGACGAGCGCAAGTCTTGCGGTAGACCAGGGCCGCCGCAGCCAGAGCAGCAGCGGAAGAGGCTGGCGTAGTCGGAGCCGCCATCTTTGGCAGTGCGCTCACCTCGCCAGAGCACTTGGAAGCCCGTGGCGTCTGCGGGGCAAGCTCAACGCCATCTACATCATGGTCATCGTCGCGGGAGCTCCACGAACGCCATGCCATGTCCAAACCGTCAGAAGCGCCTGAGACAGCCGACAGCCTCCCGGTGCGCAGGTTGGAGATGTGGCCGTCGCCTCCAGCAGCAACAACGGGTGATCTGGAAGGCGTTGGCGACCCCGGCGTGGATGGCAGCAGGGGCGAGGCCGTCCGTCCTCGCACGGCCAGGTCGGCCTTGTGGGAGGCCGTGCGAAGATGGTGGCGGCAGACGGGCGGGGGCGGGGACGGCGCCAGCAGCAGGAGCCATCCCTGCGGCTGGAGGATCCAGCGAGGCCGGGGCGGCCTCCGTCGTCGGAGCGTGGCTGGCGCCGGCAGGAGGTCGAGGCCTCGAGGGTCGCTGCCTCGTTCCCCGATCCCGGCAACTATGTGCCAGAGAGGCCGAGGCGGCCGCTGTCGTCGTCGGAGCGTGGGGAGCCATCACAGGCGGTTGAATGGGGAGGAAAACTGGATAGAAGAGAGCGCGCGTGATGGAGGTGCCGGATCTGGGCTCATCGGACGCGGAGCTGGCGGGAACCGGGAGATGAAGACGGCGCCGCTACGCACGCAAGAGCGTCCGCCATTGTTCAGTTTCCCCACGAATGAATACCCAGGAAGAAGACAAAGTTTGACGCGCGCGCTGTACTCCAAATCAATCGCCGATTGAGCATGTGTTACATCGGCGATACTCTGCTATACTTGTTTGGATATGGAGCGTTGGCCCCGAGTATATAGAAAATCAGTTTTTAGCTGATTCTTAGCAAAACCGATTTTAGAATATATTTTATTGATTACCAGTTTATGAAAAATTATGTTTGGGGTTAGGAAAGTAATAAACCACGGTTGTATAGTTGTTTGTTTGGATCCGGTCTAGGACTGCTCCGTCGCTACTGCCCACGAATCCTCCGGCCACAATGATTCCGTCTGGTCGCCGAGGCGAGGTCGTCGCCTTTGGAATCTACCCCGGCTGCTGCTCACGTTCCATCTGGCCAACACGACTCCACCTCTCCCTCGGGCTACTGCACGTCGGTGTCGCAGTAGTATTCTATCGTCGTGGTGTCGTACGTAACCAACTATGCATTGCAGTCAAGCACATGGAGGAGGCCACGCCGGGGCTAAATAACGAGCGCCCAGACGTCACGCTCCAATTTCTTGAAAGAAATGGGCAGCGCCGCGCCGTCGGCAAGGACCAGGAGGTTGCCGTCAGTGTGTATCCATACACGGCGCAGTCGCCGATCCATCCGGCCGCCAGCACCGACGGTCGTGGTGGTTGTGGCAGGTCAGCCCTCCATCTATCGAGCCGTACACGTCGTGGTTGCCGCCGTCCGTCGTGGTTTGTCATGGTGAAAGACGTTCTTCATGCAGCTCCATGCCACACAATGAGCTTTGAGCTGGTTTTTCTAAAACGCGTTTGCGCAAAAACGTATCGGAGTCGTTTTTCTAAAAACGCAATTTCTGGGTATTACGAGAACCAAATTTTCCTTATCCAAGAATTAGTTAGATAAGCCAAACAAAGTTTTAGTTGGTTAGAATCTAAAACGCATTTATAGCTAACTGGTTCTGTAGCTAGCAGCAGTTTACACGCTAATTATTCAGTGCCCTTGTTCTGGTCTCGGGCAGATATCAACATTTCGCGGCAAATTGAGCAAACGTGTAACCTTCCTCTCAGCAACTGAGTGAGTCTAGGACGGGACGGACCAGCTGTGTTGGGTGAAGACGGTGATACCCTCGGCGCCACGGCCCACGGCACTCTGCTCGATCGGCGGTCAGGTGGGCAGGCTCCAATAACCTTCCTCTTTTTTTTTAATCATAATACGTAACCTTCATCTTAATCTCTTCACCTCCTGATTTTAAGTGGGTGGGGCCCCTTCCGCTGATTTTACCCAACCAAAAACTTTCACGTAAGCTCTTACGTAAATCACGTATAATAAATTTCATAGGTGTAGCATTACTCGGGTAGGCTCTCACACGGGTAGTCCCTAGGTGTATATCACCCAGAACCCCGACCAACTGAAAAGTAGTCGAAGAAACGAACCTTGTAGAAGTGCGATGAATTTCCCTAAGAAAAAGAAGAAGTGTGATGGATTATATGACGGCGATTGGTTGGTGGTTAGTTTTCCGTGTAAATACCACAGTTGACTATATCCGCTATGGTTGGTGGTTAATTAGACAAACTAGTTGTGAACCCGTGCGACATATTTATCACCGGAGCAAACTTGAATTTCCACAGAAAGCAGGACATGGGTGTGCCTATGCAAATTTGTGACAATATAGATTATAATTGATTTAGAGCCATTCTATAAGTGTCATGTTCAATTTAGAAAATCATTGTCTTCATGTATTCCACATTGGGGCTCATTGCTTAATACACGTATCTATTTAGTTATAAGTTTCATGTGGTTCAACTCTAAGATATACATAATGCTAATTTTGTTCGTGCAATTATTCTGATCATCATATTTAATGCTTATAGCAGGAAATGTTTTTTTTCCTAGGTATGTCGATTTTTTTGCACTGCTCGTATGAATTAATTCTTTCAAAACCTAAATAATGAGAAGTTATCTAATTTACCTTGGACATGTCTTTTTCACACTTGAGGCAGTAGGAATAGTTCTATTGTTTTAGTATTTTTCGTTGCGTTTGCCGCATCCTATGTAGTACCACTGATCTTATGTATTGACCTTCTGCAGCATAGAACTTTCCCCGTCGATTGCAGATTAAATTAGCACACAAAAATATGACAAAAGAACACACAATTATTTTTAAATTTCCATTTTTCAGATACATATGCAATTTCATTTATATCATTGAGTGTTGTTGTGTTATAGTGCATTTTCTGAATGGTACCCCGGGCTGCTGACACTATTTCCACTACAATACCGTCCAGTATCATCTTGCAAGAAATAACTGTTTTTGCATGTAAATAGTATTTCGTGTACATGATAGAATAAGGTTTCTTCATATATATTTTAGAAAAGCTATTGCACCTCGTTGGGAGCTTGGATATTTCAGGGATATCCAAATTGATATAAACTCGTGTCACACCTGTAGATGACAGTGTGTACCCTGCATGCACTTGATATTAGATTTGGCATACAAATAAAGGCACATAGCAATAGTTACCTACTATTAATATAAAAACAAACCTTTCAACCTCCTCACAGTTGCTGAGGTCACTATTACAATACATCTCACTTGATATTTTTTTTAGACGTTTTATCTTCTGAATTTTTCTTTCATGCAAGAAATTAATTATATTGTGGCCTTTAACTGGACGGAAATTCAGTGCGGATGCTACCTTAAAACTATCATGTAGACTTGTTTCATTACCTTGCCTAGACAAAATTATAATGCAGCAGAAGATGCCTCAATATTTATAATAACTCCTATAGCTCATCGTATGATGCTTATGTTGCCAAGCCGACTTCTTCATCAAGTAGTATAGCGCCAAAGCTAATAGGTTCATTGCTGTTGAGGCTCATTGCATCCCATAGCCTAATTACTCTGACCTGCACTCTCTAGGAATCCCTCACATGGCTAATGGCATTGAGCAGATTGCAAAACCTTGTATTCAACCTTAAAAACAAATAAAGTAGAATTTGACTATAAAAAATAAATGCAATACGAACAAATTAACATATAGCAGTACACATTTTTTTAAAGATTAGTACCTATTTAGCCTCTAGAGAAGCTGCTATGGATCATAGGCTTTAATAACTGGAAAAATGAGAGTACAAAATAGTGGCTAACTACTGGTTGTCATGTAGTATGTTAGCACCATATTTGATCTAACCAATGGAATAAATAATTGCTAAAGGAAAATTTGGGCATCAAGACTACTCGATAACCTACTGAATGACATCAACAAACCAGAGATAACCTTGGCATCCAAGAAAAGAAGCTGGGCCAGCAATGATGTCGCAAAATGAAAGGATGTTTAATTTCTATATAAGTTCACCTGATGAGCATAGTTGTGGTTTGACCCTAACTCCATGAGGTGTCCAAATTTTTGTATGTGAGAAGATTGCCCAATATCTTAACATGTCTATAACTTTTATAATAGAAACGTATTGTTGAAAAATATATACCAATGAGACTTAGTATGCTTAATCATATTATTATTTACAATAATATAAATCGTTTTTATTGTTTTTGTAGACAAATATAGTCAATCGCCAAGACTCCTGAGCAAGTAATTTTAAACATGTTGAGAGAAAATACAATACTGTAAATTTTAGCTAATGTTTTCATTATTCATGCTATTTTTGATTGTTTAGATGTTCGTAATAGCTTGAGAATTCGCTTTCATGTGCGCTCATATATGATCGATAGTGCGGAACAGAAGGATATCTGAAAATAGAAGTGAAGGGTTTCAAAGTAGCAAATCAGAAATTGCTGAAGATTTACCATCTGTGGGCGGCTGATGTAAATGAGCCTTTGTAGCAAGTTGAGAAGGCGCAGCCTAGGAGGACTTCCATCTGCTCCACAATCTGTTCCACGCGGCCAGCCGCACACAGGAAGTTACGCGACCTAGTAGTTGAGAAGACGCAGCCTAATAGACACGATTGATGGCAACAGGACTGTGGTGCTAGTCGTATGGCCAGCAACGTCGCCTGTGAATGGCGACCATGCAAGCTGGCTTGAGCCTTGATTCCTTCCCAACCGGATCCAACAGCAAGCTAGCACCCACCTCATCGGCGACATGCACACGTAGCAGTTGGAGCTCGATTGACCTGAACATGGACGTACAAAACCTCCCGATCAAACCTGCAGTTGTTCAATCTTTCTGGCTGGAAACGCAACGCACGCAAACCGTGTATTTAACTCTGAAAAACAGACCCCGTTAGAGTGTGTTAGAGTTATGAGGCCAAGAAGGATGCGCTCACGCCTACAGCCAATTTTTGTGGAAGTCAACAGCGGCGTGGCATGGAGACATGAAGAACAGATTTCGGGGAGAGACCCAAATTCAAAGGGAAAGTAACATTGGATTCAAGTGTAAACTGGCACGAAGACGAACCTGATCCAGACGAGATTTTTTGATCTATTAATCTTCTTGAGCACAGCGAATCCATGCCCCAACTTACTTAGTTCAGATTGAGAGAGGCTATACCTTTTTTTTCCCATTGGCAGAGAGAGAGA
>NC_057798.1:26017086-26020031 GCF_018294505.1 Triticum aestivum | reverse complement strand
GAGAGAGAGAGAGAGAGAGAGAGAGAGAGAGAGAGAGAGAGAGAGATCATGGAGAAGAGGAAGAGGCCGTGCATGGATTTGTTTTCATGTGAGGAGAGTGAGATAATGGAGAATAGAAAGAAGGGGGGAGGAATATAGGGAGTAATAAAAGAGGAAGAGGTCGTGGGGTAGAGGTGTAGGTAGAGATTTTTGCGTTTTTGCGTTAGAGATAAGAATTTCTTTAATTAGGGGAGGAAGAAACGGTTGATTATGAGATAAATATTACTTTAACAGTTTTGCTAAAGCACATCTAGATGTGCTATAAGTATTTCACATCTAAGTCCTATGTCATTGATCTTACGTTAGTATTCGTGTGGATATTTTCTTTTTCTTCCGGGAGGAGCGATTTTCTTTTAAGACAACAAAAGCTTGATTAGTATCGTATGTTTCGTGGATTCTAATTTTAGCGCAACTATATTTTCTGACAATTGCAGAAGTTCAAGGGAGAACTACATGGGTATAATTCGTCGGTCCAACAAGATTACCGGCTTCTAATTTTTGCTTAACGTCGGAATTTTTAGGAAGTCTAGGATTAGTATAGGTATAGATAAGGATGCATGGGTTGGGACGGCGATCGATCAGACAAAATTTGTAGCCTTGCTCTGATGAATTCAACCAACCCGCATGTTATGTTCATAATGTTTGATGACGAATATATCATCATGCTGGTACTACCTCCGTCCGGGTGTATAAGGCTTGCGCATAGGTCTAGCTATATAATTTAACTAGCTAAATATAGATTATATTTGACAAAAAAACATATATTTAGAAACTACACCTCTATATGTAACTAATAATATACTTCTGATGACGTATAACACATATTTAGTTAGTTAAATCGATGACTTCGAACTACACACACCCTATACACCTGAACGGAGAAGGGCGCAACCTTCACGCATTTTTCAAAACTTGTGATGCTCCTACTTCATTAGAGTAGCACGCAACTTCCATGCGTACATTCATCTTTGTTCAATATCAACACAAGTCAAGAGCCAACCAACTTCATGCCACGAAAGCAGTGAACCTCTAGCAAATGACAAGTGACAGACACATATCCACGTTTCCCGGCAGACTATTCGGTCACGGGGCAGGGAGGAGGAGGGCAGGGAGGCAAGCGTACGTATAGATCATTTGGCGTTGTGTAAAGTGTAAACCGGATGATGGAGAGGTCATCAGGCGCTTGGAATCGGAGACGACGAATGTTCGCTTGGCTGCACGAACCCAGCTGCGGATCAACTGGTTGGTAGGTGACGACGATTCCCCGGTCGCCGCGCTGCTCGATCGGCGGTCGGGCAAGCAGGCAGGCTCACGGGTGTTGGGCACATTGACCCTCGGTGTTTTTTTAACACGGTACAAACCCAGGTGTTTATATGCGTGCATACATTCATCCTTATGAACATATATACGCAGGCCCTATATCTATGAGTATCTTCGATATACTGTATCGATATGTCATTTTGAGATTAATGAAGTCATCATAGACGCCTCATGACCGACGGAAACGTCTTCTCTCACTGAACGCGCATCACAGAAATTCTGAAATAAATTCATAAATAATGCAAGCATCAGAATTTGAAACCTGATGGGCTGGGCATACCATTGTATTCCTAACCATCCAACCACAAATTGATTTGCTATTGAACCTCGGTGTTGAAAGAAAGGAAGAGAAAAAGAAAGAGTAGAAGAGAATGAGTACCTCATGATTCCTAAGAAGAAAAGAAAAGGGAATTTTGGCCTCGGTAGCGAAAAGTGCGTGCAGCTACCGAGCTTCATTGCTTTTGATATTTGAATTTTTTGAAAAACACACTTTCGATGCTCAAAAAAAATCTTAAAACAAATATGTGAATACGTACACATATTCCTAAGGACTGGTAGAAATCTAGAGAAGAAATACTTTGTATTTTGAGAAATACAAAAAAGATAAATTTCTGACAGAAATGGCACCTTTTTTCTCCTATATACTGTCAGAAATTTGTTTTTTTTCTATAGTCCAAAACAAAACGAGATTTGTACCGAAACTTGCAACGGGTATTCGGAATGTGTATATACATAACGGGAAATAATTTCACATTTTTTTAAAACTTCAAAAATATGAATTTGAAAAAGTCAAATATAGAGAGCACTGGTGCTCGGGTGCTGCAACGCCGCTCTCGCCTTGGTAGGCTCTAGTTCTCCCAACTCTTTATAGTGCTGGTGGCCTGGCAAAAAGGACACCCTGCCTTCTGAATCCAGTGGACAGTGGCGGAGCTTGGCCCAAATAATTGGGCGGGCCAGCTGAAGAAAAAAGTAATGGGCTTGGGTTTTTGTGGCCCAAAAGTAGGTACACAATAGAAAAAATTCATTGGCTGGGCGGGCCACGGCCCACTCAGCCTTGCTGTAGCTCCGCCACTACCAGTGGACGTGGGCTTTTCAGGATCTGCAATAAGTACAGTGGACGTGGCATCGATGGATCGATGACATTGTCACTGCTACTTGACATTAGACCATGCATGCAACAAAACTATCTTCCGCTCATACTGAAGTCTGCAACTCTAACGCGCCGATCCATTTCATTCACGCGTATCCGTTTGGATCGCCGTGAACAGAAAAGTCGATCCAAATGGACGCGCATCCGTTTTTTTTCCGGTCACCTGCCTAACTCATTCCTGGTTCAAAATTGGGTCACATTTGCGTCGGAGCGCACATGAAGCGGATTTCGTGTCCGTGCGCCTACTTCCCTCTGCCCGCCAGTCGGTGGCACATTGGCCATTCTCTTCTACCCCTATCGACAGCGAGCCCTCGCCCGCCCTACCCCGTCGCTGTCGTCGCCCAGTTCTGGTGTCCCTGCCAGCAATCCGCACCTACACCCACGCCGCCACCTCTGACGTCGCCGCCACCACCACCTCGCCGTCCAGGCCACCACA
>NC_057798.1:26012968-26016584 GCF_018294505.1 Triticum aestivum | reverse complement strand
GCTAGCTCCTCCATCCGACGATGCCGTGCTCGCCTGATGCTGCCATGCTCGTCGGACGCTACCAGGCCAGCTACTTGGTCCAGGGGAGGCGCGCGTCTCTTCGCGGCCAGCATCTTCGACAATGCCCGCAAGTTGTTCGACGGTTTGCCCCCAAGGTACAAATGGACTTCGCCGACGAGTTTTTTTTCATAAATTTCCCTGCGACTCCGACGATTCCTCATTCGGCGATGAGGAAATGGTGGCTGCTGTGTTGGTCCATGACCACCTTAATAGGCAGCGGCTGTTGTTTCGTGGCTCGATCCCGGGGCACACTCCGGCGTTTAATCGTAACTGAGAGAGCGGTCATTTTCTTCTTTGGAAGGGCTACTTGACACATCCAGCCCGCTATTGAAACATCACCAATTCCGACGACGCTTCCGTATGGCTAGGCATGTTTTCAACCATATTCGAGAGGGGGTGGTCGGATACGATAAGTATTTTAAGTGCAAGGAGGATGCCCTTGAAAAGATCGGCTTCTCATCTTATCAGAAATGCACTGCAGCTATCCGGATGCTTGCATACGGAGTGCCCGGTGATCTCATTGATGAGTATGTCCGTATGAGAGAGTCTACGTGCCTAGAGTGCATGTACATGTTCTGCAAGGTTGTGATTGCAGTGTTTGGCCCTGAGTACTTGAGAGAGCCGACTGCTGAAGATACAACTCGCTTGTTGGAGACCAATGCCAGCAGGGGCTTCCCAGCGATTCTTGGCAACATAAACTGCATGCACTGGGAGTGGAAGAAATGCCCTTCTTCTTGGCAATGGCAGTATAGGGGCCATGATAGGGCTTGCACTGTTATACTTGAGGCCGCGGCCTCACAAGATCTCTAGATCTGGCACTTTTTTTTTGGCATGGCCGGATCGTAGAATGATATCTGCGTGCTTCAACGCTCGCCCATGTTTGCAAGGCTTGCCGAAGGCAAGAGCCCGCCGGTCAATGTTAACATCAAGGGTCAGAACTACAACAAAGGATACTACTAGCTGACGGTATCTATGCTCAGTGGACTACTATTGTGAAGACAATCCCCGACCCTGTCAGAGAAAAAAGAAAAAGATTTGCCCAAGAGAAAGAGAGTGCTAGGAAGGATGTCGAGCGTGCCTTTGGTGTTCTGCAATCTCAATGGGGCATCATTCGGTATCCTGCTAGAACTTGAAGCACCAAGAAGTTGTGGGAGGTGATGACTGCTTGTGTGATCATGCACAATATGATCGTAGAGGATGAGCGCCCGGAACGTATCGACGATCAAGGGTTTCAGTTTCAAGGTCACAATTTTGTGCCTGAGCATGGAGGTGGAACGACAACGTTTGCATAGTTCATCCAATTTCATCATCAGATGCGTGATTGAGAAACTCACATTCAGCTGCAAGATGATTTTGAGCATATGTAAGCTAATGTTGGCAACCAATAGATGTATCTTTTTTAAAATGTATTTGAGACAAATTTAATTTTAGTCGGCTTGTAAACTATGACATATTTATTTGGGTCGTGAAACTATGCTATTTTTGTTTGCTTATGAAACTATACAAAATGTGTGTATATTTATTGAACCGGCCACGCGGGTAAATATGGGTCGACACGTTGGATGCGCTGCCGACCCAAGTCAAAAAGGGGGCGGACGGCGAGCGAATGATCGACCAGAAAAACAAAAGGCGGACAAAGTTCGAGTTGCTCTTGTAATGCTGCTGTTGGCCGACCTCTCCGGTTCAGACTTCAGCGGTGCTCAGAGTCTGCATGGACGTGGCAGGGGACCGATTGGCGACACTGTCACTGGCTAACTGCAGCTTCACAACATGCATGCCACTGGGTTCATCTTTGGCTCATCGTCACCCTCTCAACTCCAGTCTACAGTGTCACATTTCAAAAATTCGAAACAATCTTGCACGAATCTTTAGAAAATTTTACAGGGAACAGTTTCCCACAGGAAGCAGGAGAACTATAGCGGTGCACTTGAGCAGCAGAGCGGGTGTCCTAATCCAGGGCTCCAGTGCGCTACGTCGTTTGTGCACTGTGCAATAATCTATCTAGCCTTTTGCGCCAGTGAAAAAATAGGCGTAGTGAAAAAATTATTTAAAGCATGCATGGCTGGGTACATCAGCCCGTGATCGTGGTGTCATGAGGACCTGATGCGATCAGTCCAGGACTCCAACAAAGGCTTTTCAGCTGCCTCCTATCATGCTAGCGCCATTTCGTGCCCATGCATGGACCGTTGCAAAGTAGTACCTTTTTTGTTGACACGTCAGTGGACGTAGCCGATGGAAGAACCTTCACACATGACGAAGAACCAACACGCAACACAACAGTCAACAAGGACTTGACAGTTCAGACTTGAGCTGTCCTTTCCGATACATATAAGCAAGATACCACTTGATATTTCTCAAGAATTATTACTCCCTCCTTCCCAAAATATAAGACACACTTGACTTTGCACGGTCTTTGATGCATTATTTTGATCATTAATATATACCAAAATACTTGGATCATTGTATTTGTCAAGTAATTGAATTCTATTTCGTATGTCTTTATAATAATTGAATTCTATTTCGTATGTCTTTATAATAAGAGAAAATTGTAGTTAAAATTGTGCAACGAAGACCCAGAAAATCAATGCACGTCTTATATTTAGGGAAGGAGGGAGTATTATTTGAAAATCATCTCTCGAATTGCAGATCCGGTTGACAATTCATTATGACAAGATCTTCAAAATTAAATTCCATGTCAATATATTTTGACAATCATTCCCATAAATAGTTGTCAAACTAATGTTGATTGACGTTTTATAGTCACTTAAGAGCATCTACAATCGGACTTTCCAAATCCAGCCCCTCAAATGTCTGCCACGCGACCGGACGCGTCCGAGGACAATGACCAGCCGCGCCTCAAATTAGCCACTCTGCATCCGATTCTCTCATATTTTAACCCCTAGAACCATACAAAGCATGCAAAAGAAACCATACGTACTACATACTACGTACTACCCTAGCAAATCTTTGTCATCGGAGATGTCTACGATGACAGTGCTGGGCGCCGGCTGGACGGGCGGGTAGGAGGGATGCGGCTCATCCTCCTCCTGCTCGACCTCATCCATGCAGGCAAGCATCTCCGCCTCCTCCGCGGCCTCCATCTCCTGTCGGCGACGGCGTCTGGCCTCCGCAGCTGATACGTCTCCAACGTATCTATAATTTTTGATTGTTCCATGCTATTATATTATCTATTTTGAATGTTTTATATGCATTAATATGCTATTTTATATTATTTTGGGGACTAACCTATTAACCTAGAGCCCAGTGTCAGTTTCTGTTTTTTCTTGTTTTTGAGTTTTACAGAAAAGGGATACCAAACGGAGTCCAAACAAGCTAAAAATTTACGGTGATTTTTTTATGGACCAGAAGAGACCCACGGGGCATCGGAGATGGACCAGAGGAGTCCCGAGGTAGCCACAAGGGTGGAGCCCCCCCTAGGGCGCGCCCCTGCCTTGCCGCTTCCCTGTGGACCCCCCCCTAGGGCGCGCCCCTGCCTTGCCGCTTCCCTGTGGACCCCCCCCCCCGACGTGAAACCGACGCCAAAAATTCCTATAAA
>NC_057798.1:26006463-26012572 GCF_018294505.1 Triticum aestivum | reverse complement strand
GACCTCTAGAAATGAACCTAGATCGGGAGTTCCGCCGCCGTAAGCCTCTGTAGCCATAAAAACCAATCGGGAGCCCATTCCGGCGCCCTGCCGGAGGGGGAAACCATCACCGGTGGCCATCTTCATCATCCCAGCGGTGTCCATGACGAGGAGGGAGTAGTTCACCCTCGGGGCTGAGGGTATGTACCAGTAGCTATGTGTTTGATCTCTCTCTCTCTCTCTCTCTTTCTCTCTCTCTCTCTCTCTCGTGTTCTTAATTTGGCACGCTCTTGATGTACCACGAGCTTTGTTATTATAGTTGGATCATATGATGTTTCTCCCCCTCTATCTTCTTGTGATGAATTGAGTTTTACCTTTGAGATTTCACTATTATCGGATTGAATACTATTATGGATTTGAGAACACTTGATGTATGTTTTGGCACTCAATTTGCGGATCCAAGGTGACATTGGGGTAATCTATGCATAGGGGTTGATACACGTTTTTGTCCTTGTTTCTTCGATAGAAATCTTGGGGCACTCTTTGAGGTTCTTTGTGTTGGATTGAATATTACGAATCTGAAGTTGTTTGATGCATATCATATAATTGACCCACGGATACTTGTGGTGATATTGGAGTATCTAGGTGACATTAGGGTTGATTGATGTGTGTGATATGATGTTATTTTACTACGAACTCTAGGGTTACTTGTGACACTTATAGGAATAGCTCAATGGATTGATCGGAAAGAATAACTTTGAGGTGGTTTCGTACCCTTAAGCAATTTCATCTTATGTTCTCCGCGATAGGAACTTTGGAGTGACTCTTTATCGCACGTTGAGGGAGTTCCATATGATTTAATCATGTTATCATTGTTGAGAGAGCTTGCACTAGTAAAAGTATGAACCCTAGGCCTTGTTTTCAAGCATTGCAATACCGTTTTTTCTCACTTTTATTACTAGTTACCTTGCCGTTTTTATATTTTCAGATTACAAAAACCTATATCTACCATCGATATTACACTTCTATCACCATCTCTTCGCCGAACTAGTGGACCTATACAATTTACCATTGTATTGGGTGTGTTGGGGACGCAAGAGACTCTTTGTTATTTGGTTGCAGGGTTGTTTGAGAGAGACCATCTTCATCCTACGCCTCCCATGGATTGATAAATCTTAGGTCATCCACTTGAGGGAAATTTGCTACAGTCCTACAAAGCTCTGCGCTTGGAGGTCCAACACGAGTCTATAAGAAGAAGATTGCGTAGTAGACATCCAGCCGACTCCGAGCGGAGGGAATCGAGGATGGCTTACTGCTCTACCTGGAAGTCCGCGTCACCAGCGTCCCCCACATCCTCCTTCGGCTCCCCCCCTCCTCCTCCTCCAACTCATCCTCCGGATCCACTGCATCTGGAGGTAGCCCCAGTGCGATGTGGGCTTCGCGCCTTGCCCAGATCTGCTCAAGGAGCTCGAGCTGGCGCTCGGGCGTTAGAAATGAGTGGCTCCTCACCCGGCGGCGTGGGGGCATGCCTACTAGGTGGACATGGGGAGTGGAAAGTGGCAGTGGCGGCGGACAGTCGAAATGTGGATGGTAGGGTTTCGGTGCCGCTGGTCGACTTAAATAGCTGGGTTAGACACTACGCAGTCCGCCGGAGCGGCGTCACGTGGTGACATTGGTCTGATGGAAGAGACGAACTTTGGACCGCCAGATTTCTGGGCGTTTTCGCGTGGGACTCCGTCACTCCGGCGTGGCGGGTGTGCCCGGGTGCCCCCATATCCGCCCCATATTTGGGCTGGATATGAGGGGTGCCGGTGAATCCGGGCGATTGAGACCGATTTGAGAGGCATGTTTGGATTAGATTTTTGTGACCGGACGGACTGCCCGGGCTTTTGAGGCCGGTTTGGGTCGCCCGACTGTAGATGCTCTAATTACTAAAAATCATACTCCACTCATATAAGGCTTACATGATATGACTTCTGTGACTTTTATCATCTCTTACATGTTGCTAACACTTGAACAACCACTCTCTAATCCTAAATAAACATTGCATTCCCTAGAAGCATATGCTCTACTATCTGGTAACGCTACACTTTATCATGGCAACTGCTAACATGACAACCACGGCACCATGACATGACACTCCTCGTTGAGAAAACTCGCGGTTGAATATGAATCCCTAATTGGAATAACGGCTGGTGCGATAAATCGTTTCAAAATTTCAGATTTAACAATTAATATAATAATATTGATGATCGATGTAGCAGGAGTGCCATATTTATGTATGCATGCATGGCCCTCTACCCGATAGAAATTTCTCTGCTAGTGCCCTCCCTCAACATATATAAGATAACATAAGGAACGTGCCCCAGTTTAAAAAGTCCGACGAAAGAAAGAAAGAAGAGAAAATGCACTGTGTATCTTTTTTTTTTGACGGTGCTACGGCGGACTTATGCCGGCCTGAACCATTTTCATTATAGATAAGATTTAGATACAACACAACCGGTACAAAAGATAGTACCCAACACAACACACACAAGAAGTTACGGAGAACAGCAGAGACAACAACAAAACTAGGAGAGAGTCGCGACAAACAACCAACACCGAGAACTCAGCACCCATCAGCACTAGGTAGACCGGGAAGAGCGGGAGCTAGCTTTGTTGGACCAGTCGAAGGAGATCCACCACCGAGAAGACGAAGAGAAGAAGTCACCAGCTGCTTTGCGATCACTCCGCACCTTGAAGAGCTAGGAGAGTCGCAGACACCATCGAAGCGCATCCCACTGCCTAGGCACGTCACGACGGAGAAAGCCATAGACCGTGACGAAGGGCAATGTTCCGCCGAGACAGTCCTGCACCTCCTCTAGGCCACACCCGGCCACCATCACAAATAGAGGGATCCAAAGCACTATGCAAGCAACAAAACCTCAACTGCCATCGAAGGGTACCGAAACCCAAGACCTCACCGCCGTCACGAGCCCCCAAGAGATAGGTCAACCCTCAGAATCAGGATGACCAAGGCACCAGACACCGCCACAGATCACATCCACCGCCACCACCTAACAACCCAAGCACCCAACAACCGCTCGAAACCAAACATCAGACAACCAAACGCGTATCCATGGCTCCAAAACAACGCCCCCAAGAGGGGACACGCCATCGAAGATGCTGTCGTCGTCCGATCCAAAGAAGGACCTTAGGCTTTCGCCCGGAGCACATGAAAGAGCAAGCACGGAAGCTCCCCAATGACGCCTTCATGAAGGGAAACGGCGCCCGAAGGCGTCGCCATCATTGTTGCCGACTAGGTCGACACAAGGCTTTCGCCTGAAACACCCCGTCCCGGTCTTCTCCGCGAAGCTGGCAACCGAGTCCGACAATGCATACCTCCCCGCCCTCCAATCAGACCCAGGCGAGCGTCCCCGCTAGGCCAGAAGGAGGCATCCGAAGCCACAGTTGCTCACCTCGAGCCCCTGTACGTACCGGAGTCAGGAAGACCCTGCTGCCGCCTGCATCCGATCCCTTGGCGTCAACCACCACACCCAAACTCCACCACAGCAGACCCCGCTGACGGCACCACCGTCGACCCCCCAGCCACAGCACTGTTGACCGACGGCCACGCGAGCCACCTCCTTGGAGACAACCAGATCTGGGATCCCCGCCAGACCAGGCATGGCAACGACCCGGACCACCGTGACTCCAGAGAGCTGCGCAGCCCAGCACCTCCCCCATGACCCGGCATCTCCCGAATGCGGTCATGGGGCCGCTGGTCGAGGAAGCCGCTGCCCCAAGGGAGCCAGATCTGGCGCAAGAGCTCCCCTGATCCCGTCACCGTCCTCCTCCTCCAGCCGGACGAGGCGGTGAAGGCGAGAGGGGCACGTTGAAAGGGAAATACATTTGTGTTGGCTAGTTTGTCGATCTTTTGTTTAATGAGTCAACTTCCTATAAGTATTTCAGTGCATCTCTAACTTCGACTCGCAAATTTTGTCCCGCATCCTTCCGCGGACACGGACGCAGGAGCCGGCCATCCGACGCTTTCCGCATACATTTTAAGTCGGCTTTCAACAAAGCAGACAAAATCCATCAAACCCGATGGAATTCATCAAAATTCGGATAGAAAATAGCACAAATCATCCATACATAGCATGCAAATAAGTCCAGCGCAATAATAGTTTAATTCAATAGATTAACCGGATGTTAAACAAGTTTTCAATGAACGAATTATGTCGTTCCATACATATTGCCCCATGAGCTTCATCCAACAGTGTATGTGCGTAAATGGTCATCCCTCTATCCTGTGGAGCAACATTGAGTGAATGAATGATTCAATCAACAAGTTGAATAAGAAGAAGCAAAACTTACGATCTCGTCCGCTGCCGCGCGCAATGGCCACCTTGCCTCCAACATATCAATCGCGCCACATAACTTGGCAACGTTGGTCTGGATGGTGTATCATCGGTAAGACAACGACTTCACATTGCGATCATGCATGGTGTGCATGTTGTAGGCGCAATGTGCCTTCGCGCGTGAAACAACTCATGCACGCACTACCAGAAGATCTCCCTTCTGGTCCTGTCTACGAAATCCACGGATACGGCCAATCGCACATCGCACAACAACTAATCCTCCATGGTTAAGTACTCCGCCATCCTTCGTATTGTAAATAAAACGACACGTCATTAGAAAATAAGCTCAATGACGTTTGACCGAACACGTACCGGGCGTGGTGTTCACCATGGATGTCGTTAACAGAGGGGCGGAGTGTACCTGCCCCGGACGGGTCCTGGCTGGATGGTACCTTCGTAAAAGGTGAGCGGGCACGTCGGTGCTAGTCGTGAAAGTCTGACAATGCCTGTGCAGTGGCCATAAAGGTCCAACGACGGTGTCAGAGGAGAGTGCGGATGCAAAGCATGAAAGAGAAGGGGCGGATTGGACGAGAACGAGACTAGGAAGGGGGTTTTTAGTTGGTCAGGGATGTCAGAGTTCTACACAGCTGCTGTCCGGACTCCCACAAAGCCCCCCCCCCCAACTTTGGTTTCAATTTGCAGATGCAAAGCATGAAAGAGAAGGGACGGATTGGAAGAGAATGAGACTAGGACGCACTACTAGGGAAAAGCCTAGCAGCAGCGCGAGTTTTGGGCCTATTAGCAGCGCGGGGGCCGGCGCTACTAATAAGGCGCTACAGCTAACTTATAGCAGTAGCGCCAGGTGGCACCCGCGCTATTACTATGTCCTTTGGTAGTAGCGTGGGTAAAAACCCGCGCTACTACTACCAGCGCGGGGTTTTTTTGAATTTTTTCGAAAAAATATTTCGGTTTTTTCCCCTAATTTTCAAATTTCTGAATTATTTTAACCTCAAATCTCTAATCACCCCTCATCGCTGCTCAATTTAATCTCTAATCATCCCTCATTATTCCAAATCATCTAACTTCCCGGACGGTCACCCATCCTCTCACTACTCCAGCCTGAGCACGCTTAACTTTCGGGTTCTATTCTCCCTCGTTTCCAAGTCTGCACTTGTTGTTTTCCTGACAATAGCAAGATGTCAATCCAATTAACCTCAGGAATTTAGCTTGAGCATGAAGTCACATATTTCACTATTTGAGTTTGAAACTATTGTTCTAAAAAATTAGTAACACTAATATTTCTTTAATAATTAGTTTGACCATAGTTTGACCACAGTTTAGCCATAGTTTGACCAGATCTGACAAAAATTCAAAAAAAACTAAAATAATTATTTAGTAAAACTAATATTCTAGAATAATTAGTTTGACCATTGTTTGACCACAGTTTGACCACAGAGTTTAAATTTTTTTTTTGATTTTTCCACCCTAGATCTTAAAAGCCCCGTAAATTTTTTTCTGTTAGGTTTTTGAGGATTTTGAAAATGTTTAACAGGGTTGCCCTGGTTAAATTTGGATGTAACTTTTCGAGTAGATGGTTTTTCATATAAAAAACTTTTTCATCCGAGTTAGTATGCAAAAGTTATGCCCATTTTTACAAATTCTCGAGAGATTTTGCAAATAAAGTCGAAATTCATATTTGCAAATTTTCCCAACAACTAGACCACATATCACATGGGAAACTTATTTTCTTTTATTTTTTTGACATTTTCATCATTTTCTTTTATTTTTTT
>NC_057798.1:25989484-26006135 GCF_018294505.1 Triticum aestivum | reverse complement strand
CCCTCGCTACTACTATGGCACCACTTAGTAGTAGCGAGGGCTAAAAACCAACGCTACTGCTATCAAACTTAGTTGTAGCAAGGTTTTAAAAACCCGCGCTACTACTATGGCATGTCCCGGGGGGCACGGTAGAGACCGCTAGTAGTAGCGAGGGTTAAAAACCCGCGCTACTGCTATCAACTTAGTAGTAGCGAGGTTTAAAAACCTGCGGTACTGGTAAGTAGAAGTAGCGAGGGTTTTTAACCCTCGCTACTAGTAACTTTCTGTGTATAGGCTTTTCCCTAGTAGTGACGGGGGATTTTAGCGGGCCTGGGATGCCAGAGTCCTACGCGGCTACTAGTCGGACTCCTGCAACCCCCCTCCCCCCCAAAAAAAAACTTTGCTTCCGATACAAGCCCGCATTGAATGGCGCAACACGTTCGAACAGCGCGGACGAAAGTATCCGGGGGGTTTGAGGGTCGGCATCGAAGATGTCATTGTCTAGTTTTTCTAAATGAAAAGTCAGTACACGTGCCGGTTCCATGAAAAAAATAACTGCGCAAGAGGAAGAGGAGATGGGTAACCCATGATTCCTAGAAAGAAAAGAAAAACGAGTTTTGGTCCAGGTAGGCTCCAAGTTCTCGGAAATCTATAGTGCTGGTGTTGGCCTCTTCGGTTCAGATTAGTAATTGTAAGTGCATCTAGTGCCACCCTAGTTGGTTTTGGAGTATTGACGACAAAGTTGGTTGAGGGACTAATGCGTTTGTGAGAATTGCAGGATAATGCAGGTAGTGTCCCTCATTGATTCAGTTTACCTACCGGAGATGACCCCTAAAAATGTATGAAGACATTGACGACAATGGTGGTATATGAAGATATTCATATTGAAGACTATGACATGAGAAGACATTGAGTGAAGACTATGGAACGCGAAGACTGTGTTGTTTCGTTGTTTCCTTTTTTCTTTGTTGAGTCATAGGAACCACCGTACTGTTAAGTGGGGTCCAAGTGAATAAAGTCAGAATGACTGAAGTGATGCTCAACCCAAATCCTATGTCTTCGAGCAAAGACAATGAGAAAAAATCTTATCCAGAGCTGGATGAGTCAGCTTTGCTTGTAGCCCAAGTAAAGTTGCCGTGTGTGTTTGAAATCTGACCGTTGGAACACGTGTCAGTTCCTTAGTGACCCAGGGTCATTTCGGACATATTAGGTCGGGTTGCCTTGTGGCTATAAATAGCCCACCCCTACACCATAAATTGGTGGCTGCTCAGAGTTAGTTCACGGCTTTTGTCGTTTGAGAGCAACCCACCTCGAAGCCTTTGAGAGAGAGAAATCCTTGCGAGGACAAAGCCCAAACACCCAGAGCCAAAGAGTGTTAGGCATCACTGAAGTCTTTCTGTCTGAGTGACCTGAAGACTTATTACACTTGAGGACTGTGTATCCTCCAGCCGGTTAGGCGTCGTGTTCTGAGCATCCAAGAGTCATTGTGGATCGCCGGTGAACGAAGTCTGTGAAGGTTCGGAAGTCTACCTTGAAGACTTACCAGAGTGATTGGGCGAGGACTGTGTGTCCTTAGCTCAAGAGGAATAAGGTGAAGACGCGGTCTTCTGAGTTAAATCTCAGCCTTCCTAACCAGACGTACAGTTGTCACAACAACTGGAACTGGTCCAACAAATCCTGTGTCTTCAACAAGTGACTGGTTCCATCCTCTCCCACCCTTTACTTTGAGTTTGTCTTCGTGAAGTCATTGCCTATTTGTCGTACCTGTTGACTTCATTGCTTGACTACTATCGTTGGTTGGCTTCATACTATTATCCATCCTAATCCTTACTACCAAGCTGCTATTAGTCTTTGTACTTTCACATTATTGCATACTTGACTATGGTTTGCTTGTTGTAGTTTATCTTCCGCTGCATATCAATTAGGTCATTTCTATTGTTTGTCTTCGAAACTTCCACGTTTTGAAGACTTTGATAAAAATCGCCTATTCACCCCCCTCTAGTCGATAACTATCACTTTCAATTGGTATCAGAGCAAGGTACTCCCTTGTTTTGTGTGATTCGGTTTAACCACCTGGAGTTTAGCTATGTCGACTGTAGGGATAATCAAAGTCTCCGCTGCTTGCCCCGTGTTCGATGGAACTGAATATCCCTACTGGAAGAATAAGATGCGCATGCATCTTGAAGCCATTGATGTCGACCTCTGGTATGTCGTCAAGAACGACGTTCCCAAAACTGGTGAAGGTGTCACCCCTACTGATGTCAAGAAGTTCATTCAACTGGACTCGACTGCAAAGAACATCAAATGTGGTCATCTGACCAAAGGACAGTATGGCCGTGTGAGTGCTCTGGAAACGTCAAAGCTAGTCTGGGACTGGCTATCTAAGGTCAACGAAGGCGTCTCAACTCAGAGAGATCAAAGGATCAGTGTTCTTCGCAACCTCTTCAACCGCTTCAAGAGAAACGACAATGAAAATGTCCAGCTCATGTTTGATCACCTCACCGACATCACAAATGAGCTTCAGGCTCTCGGCGCCACTGAGATTACCATGCCTGAAATCGTCAAGACACTACTGCACTTGATAGCGCCTTTGACACCCTTGCCCTCATGATACAAGAACGCCCTGACTTCAAGACACTCGATCCGTCTGATATACTTGCGAGGCTCAACACACATGAGTTCCAGCTTTCTGAGAAAAGAGATATCTATGGTCCCAACTATGGCCGAACTCGCGCTTTGAAGGCAAAAGTTGTTTCCTCATCTGAAGAAGAATCTGACTGCGATTCTGATGATCCTGAAGACATTGGAAAGGAACTTGCTATGCTTGTGAAGAAGTTCCAGAAGTTCACCAAGAAGAAGGGCTTCAGAAAGTCTTCACGATCTAGCTCAAGAAATGATGAAGCTTCCACTCATGACAACAAGAAGAGAACATGTCACAAGTGCAAGAAACCTAGACACTATATCTCTGAGTGTCCACAGTGGGACAATGAGAAGAAGAAGAAGAAGAGCAAGGAATATGATTCTGATGACAAGAAGAAGAAGAAATCTTCAAAGTCTTCTTCCAAGTCATCATCAAGGTCTTCATCTCATAAGAAGATCTCATCTGGCATGGCTCGTGCTTTTGTTGGCAAGGAAATGGATTCAGAGGAGGAGTCTGCTTCTGAGGAGGCGGAGGTGGAATCTGAAGAGGAGTCCGACCCGGGCGTTGCAAGTCTGGCTCTAGCCACAACCTATGTTGCCAAGTCCATCTTCAACACTGAAGACAATGACTTCCACACCAACGCTGAGGCTGATGACAAGGACGATCCTGCTCCCACCTACTGCTTCATGGCACGTGGTGACAAGGTAAAATCACGTGATGCTTACTTTCAAACGTCAAGTGAAGATGACTCTGATTGTGAATCCAAACCCAGCTACAAAACACTTGCTAAAATTGCAACTGAACAACAAAAGGCTATGGAACATACTCAAAAACTATTAGACAAAAGCGATGACCTGTTGGATGCGGAAATTACACGTTCACAGTCCTTAGTTGAAGACATAAAAAATCTTCATGCTAAGTACCAAGAACTTGAAAGTCTTCATGAGACGCTCTCAACCACTTATGAAAAGCTCTCCTATGATTATCTTCAAAGGAAGCAAGAGCTTGAGAAATTGAAAGCGGCTCATGAAGATCTTTAAAAGGAGAATGAGTCACTTCGCGCTCAACAGATCAGTTCCGCTCAGGATGGATTTGAACCACCTTGTCTAAAATGCATTGAGCGTGATAACACTACCTCTGTTGCTGAATGTTCCACTGCGGCTACTGTTGCATTGTCTTCAACTAATGATGTGGAAACTAACCCCTCTACGGAGGATACCACTACTATTGCTGATGAAAACGCTAGGTTGAAGACATTGCTTGAAACAGGGATGTATAGAAGTCTGAAAGGACATCAGACACTTTGCGATGTCCTCAAAAAGCAGATTCTGAACCGAAACCCTAGGAAAGAGGGTGTTGGGTTCGAGAGGAAAATGAATGTTGATGGTTCCTACTAGAAGCCTGAGCAGTATCCCAAAACCACATGGGTTGCTGCAAAGGGACCTTCAGTGGATCCATCCACCTTATCTGGCTTTACCTGTGCTAATCCTATTATCATTGATGAATCCTTTGATGCAAACTATAAACTGTTCAAAAATCAGAATGGTGAAGTGTTTGCCAGGTATATTGGTACTAACTGCAGGAATGGACCACCTATGAAGAAGATCTGGGTACCTAAGCAGTGTATTGAGAATCTTCATGTGAATGTCATCATGACACCACCAAGGAAGAAGACAAACCCCAGACCTATGGCTTCATATGACCCAAAGGCTTCATACAGATACATGACTCACCCGAGTCACCCTAACGCCAATGTTTTGCAGGGAAATCGTACTCAAACTTATGAATATGAGCGTGTGTCTTCAAACCGCTATGTTCATAAAACTAAGAACTTTTCTGCTTATTCGTATGAGTATCATCCATCTCCTGCAAGGCTATTTGCTAGGGCTTCAAGGCCAAAATTCTCAGATGCTGCACTTAGACTCATTGCTTCTAAGCCACCCCTGAAGATGTGGGTGGTGAAGAAGAATTAACTTTCTTTTGCAGAATAAGGTCTCCAGCCTGCAATCAAAGGCGTCCAATACTATTGCTGGGGACCTAAAACACATTAAGGGGCGCATGATAAAATGGTCTTACTATGTATTTCACATGTGAATCGCTTACCAGTCATACTATGAGTTCTAACCTTGATCTAAGCTGTGATAATCCTTGTGTGCGTCAAATGCTTATGCTTCACAACACTCTTTGTGAAGCCTATCCTCCTAACTGCACTGTAGGGTATGACACCTCATGCTTCAGAGTGGATTATGGACAGCGGATGCACTAATCATATGACTAGTGATCGAAGTCTTCTCATGGACTCAACCTTACGTCCATCAGACAAGAGTCACATCACATTTGCTGACACTGGTAAAAGCAAGGTATTGGGTCTAGGTAGAGTTGCAATCTCAAAGGATGAACACATGGATAAAGTGATGCTTGTTGAATCCCTTGGGTTCAACTTAATGTCTGTCTCAATGCTTTGTGACTTGAACATGATTGTGCTATTCAGAAAATATCGTTGCCTTCTACTAATGGAATCTGACAAGTCTCTAGTCTTTGAAGGGTATCGGAAAGATGATCTATACATGGTAGATTTGTCAGCAGGTCCACAGCTTGCCATATGTCTTCTTGCAAAAGCTTCAGAATGCTGGCTCTGGCATCGGAGGCTGGGGCATGCTGGCATGAGGAACTTACACACACTCGTCAAGAAGAAGCATGTCATAGGCATTGATGGTGTCAAGTTCAAGAAGGATCATTTGTGTGGTGCCTGCGAAGCTGGAAAGATGACTAGGGCAAAGCACCCCTCGAAGACAATCATGACGACATCTCAACCCTTCGAGCTGTTACACATGGACTTATTTGGCCCTACTCACTACTCTACCCTCACAACGACAGCTTGTCTCTATGGCTTCATCATTGTTGATGACTACTCAAGATATACATGGGTGCACATAATTCTCTACAAGACTGAAGTGCAAGATGTCTTCAGACGCTTTGCCAATCGAGCCATGAACAATTATGGCGTCAAGATCAAGCATATCAGAAGTGATAATGGCACTGAGTTCAAGAACACCGTGCTTGATCTTTATCTGGATACAATGGGAATCACTCATGAGTTTTCTGCTCCATACACACCTCAGCAAAATGGCATTGTAGAGCGCAAGAACAGAACCCTCATTGAGATGGCTCGAACAATGCTCAACGAGTACGAGACACCAAGAAAGTTCTGGCCTGAAGCTATTGATACAACATGTCACATCATCAACCGTGTCTACATCCATAAGCTTATGAACAAAACATCCTATGAGCTCCTTACTAGCAAGAAGCCAAATGTCAGCTACTTCAGAGTATTTGGTGCTAGGTGCTGGATCAAGGATCCCCATCACAAGTCAAAATTTGCACCTAAAGCTCACGAAGGCACTTCATGCTCGGTTACGGAAAGGACTCACACTCTTACAGAGTCTTCAACCTCTATCTCTACAAAATCGTTGAAACTGTGAACGTGCGATTTGATGAAACCAATGGTTCACAAAGAGAGCTCCTGCCAAGTACACTAGATGAAGCTCCGCCCAGCGAATCTATCAAGCTGATGGGAACTGGTGAAATCATGCTTTCTGAAGCACAGCCTGAAGAGGAACTTATCATTTCTGCACCAAACCAACCTGAAGACAATGCTCAGACCGAAGACAATCCTCCCAATGATGACAATGATCAACAAGAGCAAGGTCTTCGTCCAGTTCATCCTCGTGTTGCAAATGAAGTACAAATTGAGAAGATAATTGATAGCATCAATGCACCTGGTCCACTTACTCGCTCAAGAGCAACACAGTTAGCAAATTTCTGTGGGCACTTTTCGTTTGTGTCAATATCAGAACCCAAGAAAGTTGCTGAAGCCTTTATGGAACCTGAATGGATTCAAGCTATGCAAGAAGAACTTCAACAGTTCAAGCTGAACAATGTTTGGGAACTAGTCAAGCGTCCTGACCCTCGCAAGCATAACATTATTGGCACAAAATTGATATATCGAAACAAGCAAGATGAGCATGGTCAAGTCGTCAGAAACAAAGCACGTCTTGTGGCTCAAGGATATACTCAAGTTGAAGGAATTGACTTCGATGAAACATTTGCTCCTGTGGCTAGGCTTGAAGCTATTCGCATACTGCTAGCCTATGCTAACCACCACAACATCTTACTATATCAAATGGATGTGAAGAGTGCATTCCTCAACGACAAGATTGAAGAAGAAGTGTACGTTGCTCAACCACCTGGCTTTGAAGATCCAAAACATCCTGATATGGTGTACAAGCTAAACAAAGCACTGTATGGCCTCAAACAAGCTCCTAGCGCTTGGTATGATACGATCAAAGACTTCCTGAAGAGCAAAGGCTTCAAACCTGGATCCCTCGACCCCACACTCTTCACGAAGACATATGATGGAGAACTGTTTGTGCGCCAAATATATGTGGATGACATTATCTTCGGCTGCACCAACCAGAAGTATAGTGATGAGTTTGGATACATGATGCAAGAGCAATATCAGATGTCCATGATGGGTGAGCTGAAGTTCTTCCTTGGTCTTCAAATTCGTCAGCAAAGGAATGGCATCTTCATATCTCAAGAAAAATATCTCAAAGACTGTCTGAAGAAGTTTGGAATGCAAGATTGCAAAGGTTACACGACGCCAATGCCAACCAAACATCATCTGGGTCCCGACGATAATGGTAAAGAGTTCGATCAAAAGGTATACCGCTCCATGATTGGTTCTTTACTTTACCTATGTGCATCTAGGCCAGATATTATGCTTAGTGTTTGCATGTGTGCTCGATTCTAAGTGGCACCAAAGGAATCGCATCACTTAGCTGTGAAGCGAATTCTTTGAAATTTGGCCTACACCCCAACACTCAGATTATGGTATCCAAAGGGCTCAAAATTTGATCTGGTTGGATTCTCGGATGCTGATTATGCTGGTGACAAGGTGGATCGCAAGTCTACATCAGGCACATGTCACTTTCTGGGACGATCACTTATCCGTTGGTCTTCAAAGAAGCAAAACTGTGTATCACTCTCAACTGCTAAATCTGAATACATTGCTGCTGGATCTTGCCGCGCTCAACTTCTATGGATGAAGCAAACTCTCAAGGACTACGGCGTCAATCTGAAACAAGTACCTCTCTTCCGCGACAACGAAAGCGCCATCAAGATTGCCAACAATCCAGTCCAGCACTCGAAGACAAAGCACATTGAAATTCGTCATCACTTTCTCAGAGATCATGTCATGAAGAAAGATATTGACATCATTCATGTCAACACTGAAGAGCAACTGGCAGATATCTTCACAAAGCCCTTGGATGAGAAAAGGTTTTGTAAGTTACGGTGTGAGCTAAATATCTTGGAATCCTCAACTGTCCTGTGATCAGGCACACATCCTAACACTTATGCATGTTGATGACTTAGATGTGCAACACACGAAGTAAAGTATATCTTCAATCAATGAAGACTTACATTCTGAGTGTGAATACATTAACGTGGAATTTGACTACGGAGCGCCACAATAATTGTGCGCCGTGTCTGGGTCTAATACTTCCTATACGGTGGGTAACGCCACTCCCAAATTTCTTGGTTTGAAGTGTTTCACTCATGGCGTTATTTTTGCAATGTCTTCGCATTTGGTTTGTCTTTAAATTTCAACTTATCTTCATGATTTACTTCACTATGTTGATTTGATTGCTTTCTTATATATATACTACTATTCCTTGTTGAATCTTTTGAACTAAGTGAATGTGATCGGACCCTAATCTCTCTATGCTTTCTATCTCAAACTCTATCTGTCCAAATCATATGCATTCTATTGAAACTGTCGAATGTCTTCTCTGCATCCTTGTCAGCAGAAGACACAGAGACAAACATTAAGTCTGTTTTAAATGATTCATCCTTATTGTTTGAAATCCGGAGAAGCCGGAACAACCATCCGACAAACCTGGCGGGCGTGGGAACGTGGGACAACTCTGAGTATGTTGCATGCTTGCCACGTGCCCCTCAGATGTGAACCGCCAGGGGCACCTGCGGAATTGCGCTATGCCGCACACTTCCTTATAAATACATGTCCCCTGCGGTAACGAAAACCTTCTTTCACCTCTCCACCTCGTCAAAACCCTAGCACCACCGCTAGCTGCCGACGACGCCGGCGACGAAGCGCTTAGCTGCCGCGACTTCTCCGACGCCGTCCTCACGCCGGCTGCGGACATCGTCCTCTCCGCCGCCGCCGTAGGTGTCCTCCGTCGCCAAGTTAGGGCACGGTGGATTGAACTGCTCGGTCTCCTATCCATCCCATCTAGCAGTTCTTCGTGTGGTAAATACAACTCTATTTTACCACCTTTTTGATCCTCAATGATTCATCCTATTTACCAAAATTGGTTTCTGACTATACAATGTTAGATCTATTCTGTCTACATCTCATACAGTCTAGTATATTCACTTAAGCTTCATATCTAGTTAGATTCCTCACTTGTACTTATTCACAGATTCGTACAAATCTGGAACCAACTCTCAACATATAAGTGAATGTCTTCGCAACATGAGGTCAATGTCTTCAAACTGATTTATCTTCAAAATATTCTGAGAATGCATATGACCTCTTCCCCTTCCCTCACATCTTTAATGCTGTCACAGGTACATGTCCGTGGGAGAATCCCTTGGTTCTCATAGTCTGCATTCGTTTGCAGAATTCTTACAACAACACATTAACTCTCCCGAAGCCAGTTCCTGTTTTTCCAGCAAGCGAAAGCCTTTGAAGCCTTTGAACATATTGAAGCCATTCAATTTGAAGTTCATGGCTGCAGAGAAATCAGTAAGGAAGGGTGGCAGATAGCGTCGAGGGGGAACAACAAAAGATTTGCCTGATGACCTCGCAGACCTTTACAAGACAGATCCTGAAGAGGATTATAATCAGCGCAAGACACAAATCCAATGGATTCGACGATATTTGGCTGAACAATGGTTCAAATACAAGTTCGTGACCCAGGAATACGCTGAGAAGAATGCTATCAAAAGTCCTTGGGGTGTATTCTCTATCGAGGTCTTCCACCCAAGAACAGAGCTGAAGCTATTGCATAGGGTTTCTATCCTTTTATGGTCCGTGGACCACAGCCTGAAAATGCCGACCCATCATCATTGCTCTGGTGTCGTGATGATAATCTCTTCAAGCGCAACTTCCAACATGCAAAGGCATCGGCCAAGGAAAACAAGAAGTCATTGGGTTTAGACTTCAACCCTGGTCCCTCTGCTCCCCATGCTGACGGCTCACGTGATGCAGAACCCAATGTCATCGGCCCCTTTTCAAACCTTGATGGCCTCATCACATACATCTTGGTCCAAGGTGCCAAAGTGGATCATTCTGATAATGATGCTGACACTGATGAAGCCCCAGCTCCTCCTCCAAAGCCGTAGAAGCTAAAGAAGACTAAGGCTTCACGATAAGCTCCTCCTCCAAAAGCTTCACATGCGAAGCCACTGGCCACTGCACCTCCTGAAGACAGTGTGCAGTCTGAAGATCTATCACGCATCTCCAAGAAGACGGAGAAGAAAAAGAAAATTGTCAAGAATACTGATCAGACATTGACTCTTGCTGTCATTCTACGAGAAGAGCACATTGATCTGTCCAGCGATGAAGATCTTGCAGATGATGCTCTTGAGCAACTGATCAAGAGCAAGGAAGAAGCAGAGATCTTCAATGATTTGCCTCTCTTTGATGTGGCAATCATCCATAACTTCATTGATGAGTGGTTTGACACCCCAAATCTCAGCTTTGATGATCTGCGACTTCCCATTGGCCTCAGCGTCACCTTCAATGGCGCCATTGCTTCTGAGCTAGCTCTTGCCCAAAGCATCATTGAACTGAAGCACAAGATCGACTATGAGAAAGCTCAGTTCAAGAAGCATGTGGCCAAGCTCAGCGTGCAAGATGTCAAAAACTTCAAGATCATGCTGCACGAGCTCAAAGAAGCCTTTCACAAGAAGCGCGAAGAAGCTAGAGGCTCTCGTGAGCGCATGAAGAGTCTGGCTGACAAGTGTGTGCTAGCCTACAATGAGGCTGAGAAGTGCAAGGCTCTTGGTCGTCCTGGCATTGACCCCAGAATGGCTGCAAAGAAGAAGAAGCTATCAACTGTCCAATCTGCACCTTCAAGGTAGGATGAACCTCGCATAGTCTTCCCAAGCAGCATGACTGGCTCGAAGCCAAAGGTCATGTCAACTGCTTCACAACTAAAGAAGACAAGGGCTGCCGAGGCTGAAGCCAGAAAAAGGAAAAACACCGAAGCCTCTGATGTTGCTCCCTCCAAGAAGAAGCGCAAAACCAAGAAGAATCGGGCTGCTCCCACAGAGCCCTTAGTTGTTGAACCTATCTCAATGGTGCGCCCTGCATCTGAACACCAAGAATGACGGATGATTGTTCATGAGCCTGCTTCCACAGAGGCTTATGAAGCTGAAGACATTCCAGCAGTTGATCCCATCGCTGTTGAAGACATTGGTCACCATGACGATGTTGAAGATGATGAAGTTCTTCCTCAGATCGAACACAACTTGGTATCATCGCCTGTTCTCATGAACAGCGAACTCATCAGCATTGGTCATCCTCTGACGCCAATTGCTCAGGATGCATCATGGGATGATCACCCACAACAACAAGACTCCCCGAGTACTCCGCAACAACAACAAGTCACACCACCTGTGCAAGAAAAAGAGGATGAGGCCCAGCCAACTCCATCTCCAAAGGCGTCGCCCGTATTACACAGGCTTCGCAAAGGACCAAGGCCTCAAGTCCCTCTTCCGATCGTTCCAGAAGGAGAAGTGCACCACCCATCTGTTGCACGTCAGGTGTTTCCAGAAGCCACTCCGACTGTGAATGTCTCCGTGTCTGAAGCCAAAACTGCTGAAGACAATCCGGCCGCATCAGCCGATGACGAACAAGAAGAAGAACGTGTCCCTACTCCCCCCCATTACTGAAGATGTTCCTGAAGTAAACGTGCCAGTGCCAGACCCTCCAGCTCATCAAGTGGAGGTTGAAAATCTTGAGGCTGCCACCACCAACACAAATGAAGCCAATGACGTAGTCATGGCTGAAGCAAGTGTGGAGCCTGCACCAACCAATATGCCAGAAACCAATGCTACAACTGCTCCTGAAGCTTCTGTTGTGCAGCCTGAAGCCTCTGTTGTTGCCACTGCTGCCCCATACAATTGAGCAAGCATACAACCATGGCCAGCTAATCACTGTCAAATGGCCCGTTCTGGTCCCTCCGCCTAATGTCTCTGGTCCTCAGTTTGATTATCATATTGAGCATAGGCCTCAGGTCCAGAAACCAAAGCCAAAACTGCCAAGGTTCCCAGGTACTGCCACCTCTACAGGGTCCTTCAATGCAAATGGCTTCAAAAGCCACAACACCTTCTTTGACAGCGCAAAGAACCCCTACTCAAGGCCAAGAATATCATCTGATCGTTTCTGGAGCCATCAGCAGCGAAGCTATTACTCCTGCGTTCTGTATGATCAAGGGCGCATTTTCCCTCATATGCGCCTCGACACTGAAGCCATTGCTGGACTGCCATGCTTAGAAGAAGAACTTGACTGCTTTCGTGATGCAGGTCTGCTCAGCTTTGTGACAGACAAAGAACATTGGAATGAGGAACTTTTGCTTCAATTCTATGCTACCCTCCACATTCGCGGCTACAACAGGGATACAAAGACATGGGTTCTCGAGTGGATGACTGGAAATGTTCATTATGAAGCCAAAGCTCTTGACATCATTAAGCTTACAGGCCTACCCACTCCCGGAGAGCTGTTCGAACCTGATTGTCAACTCCACCGCAAGGCACTGGAGAGCATCTTCCATAAGCCAGAACCCAACATGAGCCAGATGTTGAGCATGATGAAGCCTCTGCCACATGACGCTGAATACCCAAAGGAGTTCTTTGTTGATGACCTTGAGTATCTGCCTCGCATAATATATCACATCATCAGGCGGACTCTATGGCCTATCAAAGGGCATTCATCAGCTGCAAAACTTGAAGGAGCCATGAAGACATTGGTCTTTTACATCCTCAATGGCATCAGCTTCAATGCACAAGAATTCTTCCTCAGACAACTGGCTGCGTCTGGATCTGACCTTTTTGGCCTGAAATTCTATGCTCCATGGGTCATGCGCCTCATCAAGCTACACTCTGCTATCAACTATCAGCCCTCTGCTCGCAATCATCTGATCTTTCTACCAGAGGTTGATATGTCAGTTGAAGCCATATACCCTAAGCCTGCCAAGAAGCATCTTTGTCTTCAAAATGCTGAACACCAAAGCTTCACTCAGCCCATGGAAGGAGTCCAAGCAGTAACTCGTGTCTATCCAATGGCTGGGAACACTCGTCTGCCTCATTGTACGCCAACTGAAGCTACTAAGAGCACAATTGCCCAAAGGCCTAAGAAGCACTCTCGCGTCCTAAATGACCGAGAACTTCTTGTGGCACTGCATCAGAAACAAGACAAGCATCACTTCTGGCTCAAGCGACAGATGCAAAGCCTCTTGGTGGACGTAAATCACATTCGAAATCATTCCACCAAGAATGCCTTTGTCACTCACGAAACCTGTCGGCGATCATGGAAGAGTTTGACACTGCTCAGTGCTGAAGCAGATCTTCAAGACGATGGCTTCACTGAAAGATTCAAGTTTGACTCCACTCCTCCACGGAATGCTGTCCTACGTCGAACTCCATCCCTTGAAGACTCTGACTATTCTTCCTCCGCGGCAATTGTGAATGCCAAAGTTATCGATGATAAAGACGATGCTACTTCACCGCCCCCTACTTCTGCATGCATCGACACTGCACCAAGTTCGTCTGCGCCGCCAAACAACAATGACAACCTAGCTGCTTCACCTACTCCTCATGATGACGAGTAGATGCTCTATGTCTTCAAACCTTTTTGGTCATTACTGACAAAAGGGGGAGAAGCATATGAGTTTGATAGTCTTCAAGCGGGTTCATATGGGCGGTTGCTTTATATTTTGCCTAGTGATTACAACTCTTGCTTTTGATACATTTCATTCTTTGAGTTGTAACACTTAAAGTCGATGGTCGTCTGCTACTTATTTGCTTTTCCATGTGCGATGATAACTTCCGCACTTAGATCATTCTGCAGACGTCCATTTTTCATTATGCATGTCACTCTCCTAGTTATATCATTTCATGCATGATGAATTATCTTCATAAGTTGAAGAGGATCTCCACAAGTACAACCTGCCATGTGCATTTGCATACCAAAAGCAAATTACTTATATGCACATCTTCAGGGGGAGCCTTTGCCACTTATGAAGACAATACCCTATCCTTTACAATTTCACATACTTTATCCCCGTTGAAAACTTCAACCAGTTTGTCATCAATCACCAAAAAGGGGGAGATTGTAAGTGCATCTAGTGCCACCCCTAGTTGGTTTTGGAGTATTGACGACAAAGTTGGTTGAGGGACTAATGTGTTTGTGAGAATTGCAGGATAATGCAGGTAGTGTCCCTCATTGATTCGGTTTACCTACCGGAGATGACCCCTAAAAATGTATGAAGACATTGACGACAATGGTGGTATATGAAGATATTCATATTGAATACTATGACATGAGAAGACATTGAGTGAAGACTATGGAGCGCGAAGACTGTGTTGTTTCGTTGTTTCCTTTTCTTCTTTGTTGAGTCATAGGAACCACCATACTGTTAAGTGGGGTCCAAGTGACCAAAGTCAGAATGACTAAAGTGATGCTCAACCCAAATCCTATGTCTTCGAGCGAAGACAATGAGAGCAAATCTTATCCAGAGCTGGATGAGTCAGCTTTGCTTGTAGCCCAAGTAAAGTTGCCGTGTGTGTTTGAAATCTGACCGTTGGAACACGTGTCAGTTCCTTAGTGACCCAGGGTCATTTCGGACATATCAGGTCGGGTTGCCTTGTGGCTATAAATAGCCCACCCCCTACACCATAAATTGGTGGCTGCTCAGAGTTAGTTCACGGCTTTTGTCGTTTGAGAGCAACCCACCTCGAAGCCTTTGAGAGAGAGAAATCGTTGTGAGGACAAAGCCCAAACACCCAGAGCCAAAGAGTGTTAGGCATCACTGAAGTCTTTCTATCTGAGTGACCTGAAGACTTATTACACTTGAGGACTGTGTATCCTCCAGCCGGTTAGGCGTCGCATTCTGAGCATCCAAGAGTCATTGTGGATCGCCGGTGAACAAAGTCTGTGAAGGTTCGGAAGTCTACCTTGAAGACTTACCAGAGTGATTGGGCGAGGACTGTATGTCCTTAGCTCAAGGGGAATAAGGTGAAGATGCGGTCTTCTGAGTTAAATCTCAGCCTCCCTAACCAGACGTACAGTTGTCACAGCAACTGGAACTGGTCCAACAAATCCTGTGTCTTCAACAAGTGACTGGTTCCATCCTCTCCCTCCCTTTACTTTGAGTTTGTCTTCGTGAAGTCATTGCCTATTTGTCGTACCTGTTGACTTCATTGCTTGACTACTATCGTTGGTTGGCTTCATACTATCTTCCATCCTGATCCTTACTACTAAGATGCTATTAGTCTTTGTACTTTCACATTATTGCATACTTGACTATGGTTTGCTTGTTGTAGTTTATCTTCCGCTGCATATCATTTCGGTCATTTCTATTGTTTGTCTTCGAAACTTCCACGTTTTGAAGACTTTGATAAAAATCGCCTATTCACCCCCCTCTAGCCGATAACTAGCACTTTCAGTAATCCTCTATAGTAACACTAAGCTCACTAGTTTTAAAGAGCCCACATTCAATTAAGGCCTCCAATTGGGACTAGGTCACCCAATTTTGATCGGGTCAACAATTTCACAAAGCTATCTAATTCAATTCATTTATACTATACACTATGCTCCTAATTTTTAAGCCTTGCAACTAATTGAAATCTTTAATTTAGAATTGGGTCAGCACGATTTTGACCAGGTCAACAATTTCTCAAGGGCTCTCCTATTCAATTATTTTAGTTCACTATGTTCACATTTTGAAGCTCTTTCATTTAATTAAGGTATTCAATTTTAGATTTGGTTTATGATTTTGACTAGGCCAATGATTTTTCAAATCAACTAGCAGCAACTGGCCTATAAAAAAGCAAATATCATGCACACTTCCACCACCTAGATAAAGAAGCGTCACCATGTGATATTGTAGCACAAATATAGTACATGCAGCCACTGACGTAGAAATTTCTCCACATAAATATACATTGATTGGCAGATGACACAAAACCACACCACAAAGGCCTTTCAAATCACCACATTATAAATAAAACTAAAACACAGTCCATCATCTCCCCCACCCGCCAAACAAAATATTTCATCAGTTCCAAAGTAAAAAGGGTATCAGTTTTTGAAAAGTCAAATTTCTTTAATCTTGACCAAGTTCAGAGCAAGAAATATCGACATCCACAATATTAAACAAAAAAGTACAGAAATTCATCTCATGATGAACCTAATCATACGAATTTAATATTATGAATTTTGATATATTTCTCTACGAATATGATGAAACTTAAAAGGTTTGCCTTTCAAAAAAGTAATACGCTTTATATTTTGAAACAGAGTGAGTAACTTTTTAAGAAACCTAACAACACCAACGGCGCAGTAAAGCGCGCCCAACCCTTCTAGTAATTCATGAATGGCAAAAAGGAGGCCCTTCCTTTAATGCACTAGGGCAAAGCAAACAAAATGACATCGTTGTGAATCCAATTTTTTGAAAGTTTGAATCCGGAGGAGGATCTTAGGGCATCTCCAACACAAACACATAAACCTCCCGCAACCGTTCGGACTGGGCTGTCCGGACCGCGAAAACCATCCAACATCGATCTGTACCGGTCCGCGGAGCGGTCCGGACACGATTTCTCCGACAAACTGGAGACAAACGTGGGGGAGGTTTGCGGGAGTCCGGACATGCGAAACATCGCTCTGTGCCCCTAGCCCAACCAAAAGGAGGGCCAAGCCCGCGCTTTTATAGCACCCTGCAC
>NC_057798.1:25921960-25989275 GCF_018294505.1 Triticum aestivum | reverse complement strand
CTTGGCCCAATTCCCGCTCTTTTCTCCCACCCTCTTTTTCCCTCCGTTGTCAAAGCATGGAACCATCAGAGAACCTGTCGGAGATGGAGGTGTCGGAGGTGCCGGAGGATCCGAGCATCATGCTCGCCCGGATGATCAGTTCGGAGATGCGGCGGAATCGCCAAGCCTAAGCGAAGGCCGCAAAGGAGGAGAAGATGAGGAAGCGTCTGTCTGCCGGTGGGCCTGATGGTGGCGATGGTCGGGGCGGACAGGGCGGTCGGTGAGGCCGTGGCAGACGCCGCCAGACAGGCTCGCCCACAGTACGGCGCCCATAGATCGGAGATGCGATCTGGCGCGAGTGTGATCCGGCGCGTTGTGTGGATCAACGTAGATTTGAATTTAAATTTGCTGGCGAACAATATGCGGCTAGCGTTGAATGGCTGCCTCCCGCATCCGTGTCCGCGGATGGATGCGGTAGGTTTTTTACGGGTTGCCGGTGAAGATGCTCTTAGATGTTCATGAGAGGAACCGTGTGGTTGATCGTTAGTGTTGTTCATGGTCTGCAATCAGAAAAGCGGGCGTGCACAAGGATTGACTGCACAGGGATTGATTGCCGACATTGTCACTGCAACCTCACATCGGAGCATGCATGCATGCCAAAAAAAAATGATACTCAGCACATCATGCACATGAAGTTGATCCTTTTTTAATTTTTTACACGTGAGATGAGAATTGGTAAAACCACAAAATTAGTCCAGACATGCTAAAACATTTGCACTTGAAAATAAACATGCCTAGAGAGACTTGTACAGATTAAAAATATGGTTAGTTAATAAGGATCCTGATAAGTGTCACACGTGTGGACTGAAGGAGATCGGGCAAACGCGCACACATACATGCAACAGGGACGAAAATGGATGATGTCAACTGATTACTTTTTTGGGTATTTCACACTTTAAAATGTTTTATCTCTTAAACGGAAAATTCATTTGCACCATTAAATCTGTTGCGATGAGGATTTCAAAGCTAAATCCCATATTGATATGTTTAGATGATATTTTTTGACGGTCAAAAGTTGTTATGTCTATTACACATAAATTACCATGATGTTTCACCTATCACTAGTGAAAAAACGGCTAGTCACAACTTTCATTTGTGGCGCGTTGTTTTCTATCAACGCCAGCACTACTTTTTTCAAGTAGTGGTGGCGTCGCACAATTTGGTACGACATAGATACAACCATACCGCTGGTGTATATTCTTTCTTGCACGCTATAGACATTTTCTGAATCTTTATGTGTGCTACCATTTTCTATGTCGTGACCCATTAGGCCTACGCCAGCACTATCCACTGGGCCAACGCCAGCAAAAACTGCCCTGTCGAGTAAAAAACCAGTAAGTCCGATTCACTACGAACTCACATCTAACACCCTTCTTCTTCGTCCCACCTTCTCGACTAGCGCCACCGCCGCCGCCATCCGACCATGCCGCTCTTCGCCGCCGGAACTGCGCGGCCACCGCCAACTCCTGCAAAGGAGGTGAGATCTCCCCTCTTCCCCTCACAAATCTTCTTCCCCTCCCCAAGCGCGTCTCCCTTCGGTGGCGGATCTGAGCTAGAAAATTTCTTTTGATAGATGGAGTAGATGATTGGTTTATATATGAATGGATATGATATCTCTTTGATAGATGGATGGATGAATGGATAGAATGTATTATGAATGGATATGATATCTCCGGTGGCGGATCTGGGCTAGTTTTTTATATTAGTACTCTGATATTTAGTAGAAATTGATTTATTTGTAAAAATTGATATATTTAGTAGAAATGAATAGAATTTGTTATGTGTAGAATGGGAGTTTTGATTGGTAGTTTCTTTAGAAATGTGCACTGAAGAAATCAGGGCAAGTCCTCATGTACAAACTATCATCCAGTTCAAGAAAAAAGAGAAAATAGCATTGGAAGTTAAAAGTCTGGCATTGTCGGGCTTTTCATATTGTACAATTTCTATAGACCAACCCTCGACATTGAGATACATGCTATCTAGTTTTATTAGTTCTATACATTGCAATATTTGAACTACTTTACATTGGTGTAAATATTCAGTGATATGAAATTGCATATTATCTTGATCATATACGCGATGTGTTTGTAGGTCATGGCCAATTCTGGAGGCAACAACTAGTCAGTGTGCGATGTGGACATGGCCAATTATGAATTCTTAGACACTTATGAGTATATCATCAAGAGCGTACAAGGGGCAAATGATGAGCTAAAGGTGAAGATTAAAGCGCTACACAAGGAGACTATTTGGCATGTTCAGGAGGCTAATGAGCTGAGGGACGAGAGGGATAAGCTTGTCGAGGATCGGGATAAATTGAAGGAGGAAAGGAGACTCCTCAGGGCTGAGAGGATTGACCTGAAGATGGGCATAGATCATTTCAAAAGAGATGGAGGGGGGAATAGAAAGAAGCTTCGCCAGCTGTGCGCACTCCTTGATGAAGATTAGTTTTGAAAGTAGCTAGTTCATCTTATTAGTTGATGATGATCGAGTAACTAGAATAGATGAGCAACTTTTGTGAAGTTTAATATCAACTTGTTAAGTTCATGAGCCTCTTCTGTAATGATTATCTATTAAGTTAGTACCTAGTGTTGATGAGTATATTGTGTTAATGAGTATCTATTAAGTAAGTAGCTAGTGTTGATGAGCAATTTTTTTATTACCAAAAAACCATTTCCAGGCATTGGACAAGTAGGTACCCCAGAGTTAAGATGAACTTAGTGTTGGCGTTGGTTTGATGACACGCCAGCACCATGTAGGATACTGCTGAAGTGTTCTCCAACGCCACCACTATTTTTTAGCAATGGTGCCATATTAGTGGCGTCGTGTGTCTACGCCAGCAAGGCAGTTTTTGCCACGGCATAGCTAGGTTTTTCTCCACCAGTGTACCTTTTCTTCTATGTTTAATGTAAATTTTGACATGTTATAAAAAAGGAAAATTAAGAAACTACACTTGCCATGATGAATTACTAAAATTTTGCATGATCCATGAAATAATTTTAACATGGTTTATAATTAAAAAGAAATCTGTATTCAATTACTTAAAAATGCTTGGTCAATGACTCAAATTTTCCATGAACCAGGAACTAAAATGTTTATGGCGAATTACTTAAATTTGCCATGATACATGCACTAAAATTTGCCATGGTTCATATAAAAATAGTTTTCATGATCAAAATACTAAAATTCTCATGATCTATAAATTAAATTATCATGGTGAATTACTAAAAATTGTCATGATCCATGAATTAAATTTGTCGTGGTTAATTACTAAATATTGCCATGGTAAATTAATAAAAATTTACCATGAGCACTGCATTCGGCTCGCGTATGTTTTTTCTTCTTCTCTGTGGTTTTAGTATTTTTCTAGTGCATGCATAATTACAAAAATGCCATTGTTTTAATATGCCAATAAGTAAATATCCATGCATCCAAATAAAATATGTCATATATGCATCTTGCTTAGAATTTCATGTACATTTATACTATCCCACTTTCATCCATGTTAAAAATGTTTAAAGTTGATGTTTATATTATTTTGAATAAATGACATGCTAAAATGCTTTATTTCATATCTAATTAACCGTAGTTTCGACTTAAATGAACTACATATGTAAATGGTCTAGAAAAATGTGTAGATTAACATGATGCACTTATTTTTCCTATTTCATAACATTAAACTAGAAGGAAAAGTATGCTTTGTCACATTGTTTTCTTCTTGCCATTGTGCATGAAGTTTTTATTTCCCATTATATTTAGTTTTCAGGATTCTCATTATATTTTATTAATAATGTTATCTTGCCACTTAACAGGCCAAAAAATGAAAATGAAATCCGTGGCAACTTACTATCTACAATCTCGTTTTGTTGTCACAAACCAAAATTTATTTCATACGTAATAGAAGAGTTAACATAATAACTTGGAAAAACTAGTGTAGCAAGATCCAACCTACACGAGGAATGTTTCTGATATTTCAGGACATAGCAGAGCAGAATTTGCACTCTTTTCAAGTTCTTCACCCCCAGTTGTTTCTGATGGGCACGTATACTTCAGAACCACTGACCAATTTGCCTAAGGTTTGGAATACAGCTCCGCAACATGGTACAGGTTGCAAATCTAATAATAGAATTACCGGAATATTGATAAATGTATCTCTTTACCTACAAGCACTGGCGGAGCTTAGGCAAGGCCGAATGGGCCGTGGCCCGCCCAGCCCAGCTGAAAATGGGGAAGGATGAGATGAAATTTGGGCCTTAAGTACAAGTATTATGTGTAATTCCTTAGTCCGGCCCGCCCAGCCTTTTTCCTGTAGCTCCGCCACTGCGTACAAGGGGTAGATGAATGTTGGAAACGATTATTTTGGCAATGCTTCACGATGTATTGATCGGTGCAAAGCGCACATATATATAGAGTACAAAGTGGGCCACAACCTCAACTATACAAAGACTAGGAGGTGGGCCAGACTATACAATAGACATGTACAAACCATATATTCAACACCCCCCGCAGTCGAAGCGTCGCCGGAGACGCAAAGACTGGACCTGAACTCCTCGAAAACAGAAGTAGGCAGTCCCTTCGTCATGACGTTGGCGAACTGCTGCGGCGTCGGGATGTGGAGGACCCGGATGCGCCCAAGAGCCACCTGTTGACGAACAAAGTGTATATCGAGCTCAATATGCTTCGTTCGACGATGATGGACCGGGTTGGCGGAGAGGTAAACGGCGGAGACGTTGTCACAGTAGACGAGCGTAGCCTTGTGAACATCACAAAGCAACTCCTAAAGCAGCTGACAGAGCCAAGAGCATTCAGCAACGGCGTTAGCCACTGCTCGATACTCAGCCTCGGCACTCGAGCGGGAGACGGTGGGCTGTCGCTCGGAAGACCAAGAGATCAGGGACGGCCCAAGGTAGACACAGTACCCCAAAGTGGAGCGCCGTGTGTCCGGGCAGCCAGCCCAGTCCGCATCAGAGTAGGCGACGAGGTCGGTGGAGGTGGAGGTCGTCAGCGTAAGTCCCAAGGACTGGGTGCCGCGTATGTATCGGAGGATACGCTTCACCAGAGTCCAGTGAGAGTCGCGCGGAGCGTGCATGTGAAGCAGACCTGCTGAACGGCATACTGCAAGTCGGGGCGCGTCGGGGTCAGGTACTGCAGGGCGCCCACAATGGAGCGGTAGAAGGCCGCATCAGATGCAAGCAAACCCTCCAAAGCGGAGACCTTGGCCTTGGTGTCGACTATCGTGGGAGCGGGCTTGCAGTTAAGCATGCCAGCTCGGTCAAGAAGCTCATGGGCATAGCGCTGCTGATGCAGGAAGAACCCATCTGGCCGTCGAACCACCTCAATGCCAAGAAAATATTGCAGAGGACCCAAATCCTTCAGGGCAAACTCATCACGAAGACGAGCAGTGAGCCGCTGGAGGAGCGCGATAGTGGATGCCGTCAGAATGATGTCGTCGACGTATAACAGCAAGTAGGCCGTGTCAGCTCCGTGATGATACACGAAGAGGGACGCATCGGAGCGAGTCGATGTAAATCCGAGCGTCTGCAGGAAGGCGGCGATGCGCTGGTACCAGGCTCGAGGTGCCTGCTTCAACCCATAGAGCGAATGGGAGAGCAAGCACACATGATCTGGATGCGTGGCGTCGACGAAGCCAGTGGGCTGCTCACAGAACACCTGCTCAGCCAAGTGGCCATGCAAGAAGGCGTTGGACACGTCCAACTGATGCACAGGCCATGCTCGGGACACGGATAGGTGGAGCACGGCGCGGATCGTGCCCGGTTTAACAACCGGGGCAAATGTGTCGGTGAAGTCCACGCCCGCGCATTGCCGAAAACCCTGAACCACCCAGCGAGCTTTATAGCGCTCGAGAGTGCCATCCGGACAAGTCTTGTGCCGAAAGACCCACTTGCCCGTGATGATGTTGGCACGGGGCGGCCGAGGGACGAGCTGCCAGGTACGGTTCCGCTGGAGCGCGTCGAATTCTTCCTGCATCGCAGCGAGCCAATGAGGATCCCGAAGGGCGGCTCGAGCTGACGATGGGAGAGGAGACGGCTCAGAGGCGGAAGCAGCGAGAAGATACTCATCGCTGGGGTACCGCGTGCTCGGGCGAAGGGTGCCAGCCCGAGAGCGAGTCATCGGGCGGGGCAGCGGGTCTGGAGGGGAGGTGGGCGAGGACGAAGACGAGCCCGCCTCCGATGTGACTGCCGCGGTTGAGGCCGCTGAGGACGAAGCCGCCGGCGAGGCGGCGGGCGAGGCCGCCGGCGTGGCGGCGGGCTAGCCACCGGCGTGGCGGCGGACGAGGCCGCCGACAGGGTTGAGGCCGGGGATGCCGGGGGCGTCGCGGGCGTCGAGGGAGGTGCGGCCCCTAGGGCAGCCAATCGGGGAGAGACTCGACCCGTGGCCCGGGGGGCACCCTCAAAGCTGGGAGGCGGCCCAAGAGAGGATCGTGGGCGGCCATCACTGGGAGCGGGCAAGGCCGCAATATTCGAAGGTACCTGCTGGAACGGAAAAACCATCTCATCAAAGTAAACGTGTCGTGAAGTGATCACCCGATGAGAGATAGGATCATAGCAGCGGTAGCCTTTGGTGTTAGGAGGATAGCCGAGAAAAATGCAGGCCACAGACCTAGGTGCGAGCTTATGAGGAGCGGTGGAAGCGATGCTGGGGTAGCATAGGCAACCGAAGATGCGGAGCTCAGCATAGGAGGGTGGCATGCCAAACAAGAGGTGATGAGGTGCAAAATTCCCGCGAGTGCGACAGGGACGAATGTTAATGAGTAGTGATGCGGTGGCAAGCGCGTCGGGCCAAAAACATGGTGGCATGTTGGCGTGAAAGAGGAGGGTGCGAACGCAGTCATTGAGAGTGCATAGCACGCGCTCAGCGCGGCCGTTTTGTTGCGAAGTGTACGGGCAAGTGAGACGAAAGATCGTGCTGTGTGTGGCGAGAAGGTTGCGGATCGCAAGGTTATCGAACTCCTTCCTGTTGTCTGTTTGCAATGCATGAATGGGATGTCCAAACTGCGTGGAGACATAGGAGTAGAAAGCGGTGAGAGTGGCAACAGAGTCCGACTTTCGCCGCAATGGAAAGGTCCACACATAGTGCGAAAAATCATCAAGTATGACAAGGTAATAAAGATAGCCCGTGTTACTTGCAACATGAGAGGTCTAGACATCACTATGAATTAACTCGAACGGGTATGATGCGACATGCGAGGAATTGCTAAAAGGAAGACAAACATGTTTGCCGAGGCGACAAGCATGACAAGTGTGATCGTCGATCTTATTACACGTGAATGAAAAACTCCAAACAATATGACGAAGGGTGGCGATGTTGGGATGACCGAGACGAGTGTGCCAAAGGTCCACTCCGGCGGAAAGCGCCATGGGTGCAGCAACGGATGAGGTAGGTGAGTGGACCGGGTAGAGCTCGTCGGGGCTGTCACATCGGTGGAGCACCATCCAGGTACGGGCATCCTTGACAGAAAAGCCAAACATGTCAAATTCAACGGTAACAGGATTTTCACGTGTAAGAGAACGGACAGAAACAAGATTTTTAATGATGTCAGGAGAAACAAGCACATTAGAAAGATATAATGGCTTGGAGTTAGAAGGAAAAGCAGCATGGCCGACATGAGTAATGGGCATGGAAGAACCGTCACCCATGGTAATGCGAGTAGCGGTATGAACGGGGTGAGCGGCAAGATGGTTACCGGGGTTGGCGGCCATGTGAGCCGTGGCTCCGGTGTCCATATACCAGTCGCCACCGCCAGTGTACTACTGCGGCGTGGGAGCGGTGTGGAGAGCCGCTAGGAGCGCGGGATCCCAAGGCGCCGGCGGGAGGGCCGGGGCAGACGGCGCTGGCTGAGGCGGTGGCGCCACATACCCATAGCCCGAGGGGCCGTAGAGCGGCGCGGGCTGGTACGCCCGAGGGGCCGCGTACAGGGCCTGATGAGGGGCCGGGCGGGCGCCAAAGGAGCCGGGGACGGGGGCACGCGGGATAGGCATGGAGTACGCGTGCACAACCCCCGTCCAAGGGTTCTGGCCTGCCTGCCAGGGCGCCGGCGGTAGCGGGTGCTGCGGATGGCGGGGCGCCCCGCCGTGGGCAGCTGGCTGCTGCGGCTGCTGCTGCTTGCGGCCTCCTCGGCCACGACGCCCGCCCCGGCGTTGCCTGTGCTCGGCGGGGGGCGGAGGGGCCTGCGGCGGCGCCGGGTAGGGAAACCCGGGCGGCGGCGACGCCTGGAAGGGGCCCGGGGCGGGCCGCGATGGTGGGGCCGGGGCGATGGGCGGTGCACCGCCACGGGTACCGGCGGTGAGGGCCGTGTGAGTGGCCCGGGTGCGTGACATCCGCATCCGCCGCTCCTCCAGTTTCAAGTACGCGACGATCTTGGGGAAGGTCGGGTTGGTGATGAGGGGGATGTTGGAGGCGGCGTTCCCGAAGTCATCATTCAGGCCGGCGATGAGGGTGCTGAGGAGAAGCTCATCGGAGACTTTTCGCCGAGGTCACGGAGCTCATCAACAAACTTCTTGAGGCGCATGCAATAATCGTGAACAGATGACTCAAGCTGCTGGCACCCAAAAAACTCGCCGTGCAAGAAGACCTTGCGTTGGAGCACGTTGTCGGTGAAGAGGCCGTTGAGCTTGGTCCAAACGGCGTGAGCGTCATCGTCGACGGAGACCACCGTGTGGAAGAGGTGCTTCGAGATGGTGGTGTAGAACCAACGGATGAGAGTGGCGTCGATGGCCGTCCACTCCTCATCGTCCTCCATGAAGCGGGAGTCCACGGAGCCATCGATGTGATCCCGGAGATTTTACTCATGGAACACGAGGGAGAAGTACGTCTTCCAGGCATAGTACGTGGAGGTGAGGTGGTCGAGGACGACGGGAACCCGGGAAAGGATGTTGAGGTCGCGGATGACGACGGGATCGGGACCTTCGAACGGGTTGGTGCGGCGGCTGCGGGAGGTACCGGTGGAACCGGGGGAGGCCATGGTCTAGAGGGGAGGTGCGGCGGCGCTGGAGCGGCGGCGCGGCAGGGAGGAAGGCGGCGCGGCTGGGGGACGGCGCGGCGGTGGCTTGCGGAAGCGTGGGCGGCGGGGCGGCGGCGGAGGGGCGCCGCGGCGGCGGCGGCACGAGGTGGCGGCGGCGGCGGCGGCGACACGGGTTAGGGTTAGGATCGTAGGTATGATACCACGTTGGAAACGATTGTTTTGGCAATGCTTCACGATGTATTGATCGGTGCAAAGCGCACGTATATATGGAGTATAAAGTGGGCCACAATCTCAACTATACAAAGACTAGGAGGTGGGCCAGACTATACAATAGACATGTACAAACCATATATTCAACAATGAAGATCAAAGAAGTATTACCAAATCAGCATATCTGCAAATGCAGTTCATACTACCCGCCAACTATCCCCATATGTATATATACACCTATGTATATATATATCCCCACTTCTAGTTCATCCTGCGGCGTGCATGCATTGATGCCCATCTTTTGATTATACCATGTCTCAACACTCAAAACATGCAATTCTGAGTTGACACGTCCAATGTTAAACATGAAAAACAAACACATCATACATCATATATTCTTAAAAAGTTGATCCCCACTACTTGTAATTCTCTCTACATGCACACTGTCTACATCATCAAGATGCCACATCAGCATTCTCACAACATATAGCCTCCACCTCAGTAAAAAAAAACAACGAATCGTTAGGTTCCGATCTGAGTGGGATCGATCTCTGATAAAATGCAACTCTATTCATATACCGCGTAGGTTCACTTGGTCTCCTCAGTGATTCTGGAATACACACTGATCGTCGTTACATCCCCTTCATCTTCTCCATGATATCTGCTATTGGTCCGTCTTCCGGTAATAGCGACTTCTTCCCACCCTCCCCCTCTCCCCTTTATATTCGCTAGGGCAGCACTAGCTAGATTTCCCTCCAAATCATCTTCTTTATTACCGTCTCACCAGCACAGATAGGTGCCCCTGCTCCAGATCTGTTAATTTCTTGTGTGTGTCACCTAATCACGGCAAGATTGCTCGATGTGGCGCCACCACACCGGTCCAGGACGGTGTCGCCGGCACCCGCAGCGGCACCTCGATGCCCCGCCTCGGCTTCCCCTGATGGCGATGCCGCGCTTTGACGGCGCCTCTGCATACCCGCAACATCTCCGCCGTGTCAACAATGTCTTCGCCCAGCCGGCCACTCCGACCGTCCGCATCGGCTTCTCCCAGCCACGGCTGCGTTCCACACCCACCCTGTGTCATCCCAACAGTGCCAAGAATATTGCCGCTGCTTATTGCGCATCCCCTCAGTCCCTCCTCCCCTTGCTCTTGCGTGGATCTCGGCGAAGCGGTCGCCAGTGCCGTGTTGTGGAAGAGGAAGAAAAGGGGCTCCTTCCTATGTTCTTCCTTTTGGCCAGACCTTCTGAGTGACACTAGCATCACACCTGAGATGGGATACTATGTGCTGCCTCGCACACGCCCCTCTGGATAAACATATTGTAGAGCATAGGCTTCAGGACACCCCGCTATCTAACCACTCATTTTTGCATCAAGATTCGTGCAAGTACTTTTTTCTTCTTTGTTTCTCCCATATAGAACAACATATGAACTTCAAACTTGATAGCACAACAAAACATTCAAATTAGAATGAGGGTAAAAACTTTCGGATTTTTTGTGCATTATAAATACTAAAAATACCATTTTTAAATTATAAAAATCTCATTTCGTATATTTATGTTGGACCCAAAAATCTGAAAGTTTTTTCCCACATTCAAGTTAGAATGTTTTGATGTCTTGCAAAGTTTGAAGTTCATATATTGTTTTATTTGGAAGAAACAAAAAAGAGAAAAATTGGTGTAGTAAGTTAGTTGTCTAGCACGGACCTCAAAGCAATGTTGGAGTGTAAAGATAAGGGGTGTCCAGAAGCCCGAGCTCTAAAAATCCACATCCCGCTCCTCTGTTTTCCCTTGAGTGTGCTATGACGTTCCTTTCACTTAGAAATGTTCTAACCCTCTTTGCATGTTCAGGTTCGGTTCAGGATTATAGAGGCAGGTGCTCACAGTGTCATGCAGTACAAGGAAAAGGGCGTTTATCTGGGCTGTTGCCTGTTGTTCTAATCCTTCCTTTTCCTATGGAGTATTTTTGTGCTAAAGTATATGTCATCACTCATCAGTACACCCTTCTCACTTAGATTTATAACAGTTTCAGTTTTTAATCTGCAGGAAATAATTTGCTGTACAGGAAGCCATGAGAGAACATTGTTTTTTCTGCAGTAGGTCATTGGTAATCAACCGCACCACCATTTATTTCAATTATCTTTGACCATCATGGGAACTATATAGGGGTGTTGAAAATAATCATAAGGTTTCGCGGATCATCCATCAATGGGATAGTCTCAAGATCGCCAACTAAGAAAATGGATGGCTTGGGTGGTTTTTCCTTTGTATCAGATTGCTTTTTTCTTTTTGTATTCCTCCATTTGTAACCTATTAGTATTCTGCAAAAAAAAATTAGTATTAACGACTTTAGTAATATAATCAGGGAATTTGGAATTCCCCTTTTTTCCTTTTCTTCTATTTGTTCTTCCGGAATCTTATATAAACCTAAGAAACAGTATCTTCCAGAATGCACTTATCTACTCCCTCTGTTCATCTATCTTATATTTAGGAACAGAGGGAGTAGCAGAGAAAGAACCTCTTCTGTTGGAATGACAACACTATCAACCAGGTTTCACTGTCCGGGGAAAGTGTTTCGATTTTACAAGGATGATGTAATCTGCAAAGTAGTTTGCTCATCCATTCCGTTGTGTGACGAAACAGAGAATCAGGTTTCGCGGTCCGGGGAAAGTGTTTCGATTTTACAAGGATGATGTAATCTGCAATGTAGTTTGCTCATCCGTTCCGTTGTGCGATGAAACAGAGAATCAAGTGATACCACTTGAAGACGTTGCTAAGGAGTTGTATCAAAAGCTATGTATACTCAATGATAATTACAAGTCACATTATATTTACGCTTTCAGACATATAAGTGAAAACTGCACGGTATTATTAACATGCATGATTTTTTTTGAACACAGTACAACAAGCGCTCATATACACGCGCATACACTCATCCCTATGAACACAGAAACACACACCCTACCCCTATGAGTACCTTTAAAAGACTGAGCCGGCATATCATTTTGAAATTTACGAAGTTAGCGTAGGCACCTCGTCGTCGACGGGAACGTCTCCTCCCACTGAATGCATCGCCGGAAATCCTGAAATTAATCCAGGAATAAATGCAAGCATCAGGACTTGAACCCTGGTGGGATGGGGATACCACAGTCTCTCTAACCATCCAACCACAGGTTGGTTCGCTTTAACATGCATGATTGATGTGTTGACTTTACCTTATTCTGATAGTTGTAGCTTGATAGGCCTGCTATGCAAAAGTTCCATCTGTCACACACCATTCGTCATTTATATCTATAGTTTCGCTTCATAGCTCTTATCATATCATAGATTCACAGTAATAAACACATCAAATTAAAATTGGCTTTACCAACAGCTATCTACTAGTTGATGCTTACAGGCTGCATCTTATTCTTGAAAATACGAGGAGCCAAATATCCATGCTCAAGCTTGGCTTTGTCAAACTTATTTATCTGATGTTGAGGAAGGTTGTGAATTAAGGCTTCTAAGCTGCATTTTGTCAGGGTTGTGCGGTGACATCAAGAAACTCGAAGGGCAAACAACTAGAGTGCATCCTTCTTAATTAGTGTTTAGATTTATAAATGTCATATGCTAATATCTCCTTGCGACATGCAACAGTGCAAATATGATGAAGGACTATTCCTCGACAACCCCCTTTTCCTACTCTATCCTATTTCTATAGTGCAATGTCACATACCATAATTGACACTCTTAGATAATCAAGATAACCTCTCAGTTATCAAGCATTAGTAACCCAATAGGACCATAGGCTGATATATACTATGTCTATATTTTTATAAACCCTACTCTACAACTAGTGGCTAAATTACTCATTGCTATCACATAGTTCTTGGAATTGTTATCCAATTTAGCATTATGTTTTATTTTTACAACAAAACCCTTAATGTTAGCTAAGAGTTCCACCGCACCGCGCAGGGTGTCATCTAGTATCAACAAAGAGCAATAACACATAACTGAAGCCCATCAAATAAGCACCATGTTAAGTTTACACACCTTCCAAAAGGAAAAGTTATACCCAGTAGTGCTGATACAGTTACTACAAAGTCAAGTTGAAACCAAGCACAAACTATGCAATGTTGATAAAATAGAGCATCCATATGGGAAAGCGCAATGTGAAATTACCTATTGCATAGTGCGGACACACACTTCTTTCCCGTGCTACAAAAGTAAACCATCGACAGAAAGGGAAATAAATCAAGAATTTAATATTTATATAGCTAAATGCACCGATAGGAGCCGACTATTATCAAATAAATTACAATTAACTAAAATGCAAGGTGAGGAACTAAAAAAATTCGACATCCCTACACTGCTTGTATCAAACTTATATCCATTAATTGTACAAGCCTGCACGGAAGGTAATTCTATACAGAAATTGTAACCACCCCACCATGCTAAAGGCCATGAGCATGCTTTGTGTTGTGTGATACTAATTCATACACATGCATAACCCAGTTAGTTAAAGACAGCCTACATACCTAATTTCTCACGGAATTCAGATGCCAAACCCATAACAGAACAGTAAAGAACTAAACATGCCAGTAGAAGTACCCCTATTAGTGTGACTTTTCTATTCTATATAATTCAGGTGGCAATATGGCCAAGGAGGATGTTGGTTGGGAATATTTGGGATCTAGTCTTGATAAAATCTAGTAATAAGAGAATAATTACACACAAACAGGAAAATCATGATATTAGCATAAATGAGAAGATCAATCAATTTATCATTACAAATGAAATGTTCCAGATCAAAATTGCATTGATTTTCACCAAGAACAAATAAGACAAAGGCAAAATATTCTAGATATTTTCACCAATTTGTCAGATAATCAGCTGCACCAACATGTTCAGAGAAGTTCAGTTAGTTCAGTTAGTTAGCTGAATAAAATTCAGTCTGTCAGCGTGTGTGTGTGTGCACGTACAGATTCAGTATTCTTCAGGTTAGTAGTTAGCGACTTTGTAGCTCGCCCGATGCAGCGCCGTGGGATGGCATGGATCACGCAGATCGTGGCGAGCATGTAGGGTTCAAACATGACGAGCATCGTGGGATGGCGCGATCGGTAGGCTCGTTCGTGGGCGACCATTTCTCCTTCTTTTCAGCAGCTCGTTGGTGAGCTAGCTTAATAACAGAAACCCCGAAAAGCCGCTCGACAGTTTTTGTAGCGAAAGTTTCAGTCTTCCACCTCTCTCCCTCTCTCGTTCGGTTGCCGATGTTCTGCAACTACAAGTGGTATCAGAGCCTCGGTGGTGTTTGATCCATCCTGGGCGCCGGCGGTGTTTGATCCGTCGGAGAGATGGCCGGAAGCGACGAGGAGAAGGCGCAGAAGAAACAAGAGGAAGAGAAGGCCAAGGCGGAGGCCTCGGACCTTGGGAAGACCCTGGCCCGTCTCTCCACCGACGAGGGCTTGGGGGTGCGCGTCGTTGAGCGCGTCGTGCACAGCGGCGGCAGCGGTGGGCCCCTGATGATGCTCACGCATACAAACTACTCCGACTGGGCGATGATCACTAAACTGCAGTTGCAGGCTGACGAACTTTGGCGCGTGGTGGAGACGGGGCAAGGCTCGGATCGCGACGACCGGCGCACCATGATAGCCCTCCTCAAGGGGGTGCCGCCGGAGCTCATGCGAATCCTGGGCGCCAAGGCCACAGCCAAGGAGGCGTGGGATACCCTAAAGACCATGCGTGTCAGCGTCGAGCGCGTGCGCGAGGCCAAGGCGCATACTCGCCGCTCGGAGTACGACGCACTCCGGTACAAGGACGGCGAGGGGATCGAGTCGTATGTCATGCGACTCAGGACGATCATCAACGAGCTGCAGGCGCTCGGCGACCTCGTGGATGAGCACAAAGCTGTCCTCAAGGTGCTCCACACCGTGCCACGCCCGTACCGTGAGATGGCCGTGGTGATCGAGTCACTGGTTGAGGGAGTCCTGAATTAGGGGGTGTCCGGATGGCCGGACTAAGACCTTTGGCCGGACTCCCGGACTATGAAGATACAAGATTGAAGACTCCGTCCCGTGTCCGGATGGGACTTTCCTTGGCGTGGAAGGCAAGCTTGGCGATACGATATGAAGATCTCCTCCCATTGTAACCGACTCTGTGTAACCCTAGCCCTCTCCAGTGTCTATATAAACCGGAGAGTTTTAGTCCGTAGGACGAACTGTTGGGGAACGTAGCAGAAATTCAAAATTTTCCTACGTGTCACCAAGATCTATCTATGGAGAGACCAGCAACGAGTAGAAAGAGAGTGCATCTACATACCCTTGTAGATCGCTAAGCAGAAGCGTTCAAGTGAACGGGGTTGATGAAGTCGTACTCGTCGTGATTCAAATCACCGATGATCAAGTGCCGAACGCACGGCACCTCCGCGTTCAACACACGTACAGCCCGGTGACTTATCCCACGCCTTGATCCAGCAAGGAGAGAGGGAGAGGTTGAGGAAGACTCCATCCAGCAGCAGCACAACGGCATGGTGGTGGTGGAGGAGCGTGGCAATCCTGCAGGGCTTCGCCAAGCACCACGGGAGAGGAGGACGACTTGGGAGAGGGGGAGGGCTGCGCCAGAACTTCGTCTGAAGCTCCCATGCGTCTCCCCACTATATATAGGGGTGAAGGGGCTGGTTTCTTGCCCTCCAAGTCCATTGGGGCGTTGGCCAAGGTGGGAGAAAAGAAATCCCATCATTTCCTTCCCCACCGATTGTTATCCCCCCTTTTTAGGGATCTTGATCTTATCCCTTCGGGATATGATCTTATTCCTTCTAAGGGGGGATCTTGGTGCACCTTGACCAGGGGTGTGGGGCCTTGCCCCCACTACCCACGTTCATGTGGGTCCCCCCATGCAGGTGGGCCCCACTCCGGAACCTTCTAGAACCTTCCCGGTACAATACCGAAAAATCCCGAACATTTTCCGGTGGCCAAAATAGGACTTCCCATATATAAATCTTTACCTCCGGACCATTCCGGAACTCCTCGTGACGTCCGGGATCTCATCCGGGACTCCGAACAACATTCGTTAACCACATACAAACTTCCTTTATAACCCTAGCGTCATCGAACCTTAAGTGTGTAGACCCTACGGGTTCGGGAGACATGCAGACATGACCGAGACGTTCTCCGGTCAATAACCAACAACGGGATCTGGATACCCATGATGGCTCCCACCTGTTCCACGATGATCTCATCGGATGAACCACGATGTCAAGGACTTAATCAATCCCGTATTCAATTCCCTTTGTCTATCGGTATGTTACTTGCCCGAGATTCGATCGTCGGTATCCAATACCTTGTTCAATCTCGTTACCGGCAAGTCACTTTACTCGTTCCGTAACACATCATCCCGTGATCAACTCCTTGGTCACATTGTGCATATGATGATGTCCTACCGAGTGGGCCCAGAGATACCTCTCCGTTTACACGGAGTGACAAATCCCAGTCTCGATCCGCATAAAACAATAGATACTTTCGGAGATACCTGTAGTGCACCTTTATAGTCACCCAGTTACGTTGTGACGTTTGATACACCCAAAGCACTCCTACGGTATCCAGGAGTTACACGCTCTCATGGTCGAAGGAAGAGATACTTGACATTGGCAAAGCTCTAGCAATTGAACTACACGATCTTTGTGCTAGGCTTAGGATTGGGTCTTGTCCATCACATCATTCTCCTAATGATGTGATCCCGTTATCAACGACATCCAATGTCCATAGCCAGGAAACCATGACTATCTGTTGATCACAACGAGCTAGTCAACTAGAGGCTCACTAGGGACATATTGTGGTCTATGTATTCACACGTGTATTACGATTTCCGGATAATACAGTTATAGCATGAATAAAAGACTATTATCATGAACAAAGAAATATAATAATAACACTTTTATTATTGCCTCTAGGGCATATTTCCAACAGTCTCCCACTTGCACTAGAGTCAATAATCTAGTTCACATCGCCATGTGATTAACACTCACAGGTCACATCGCCATGTGACTAACACCCAAGAGTTTACTAGAATCAGTAGTCTAGTTCACATCACTATGTGATTAATACTCAATGAGTTTTAGGTTTGATCATGTTGCTTGTGAGAGAGGTTTTAGTCAACGGGTCCGAACCTTTCAGATCCGTGTGTGTTTTACAAATCTCTATGTCATCTCCTAGATGTAGCTACCACGCTCTATTTGGAGCTAATCCAAATAACTGTTCTACTTGGAGCTATTCTAAATTGTTGCTCCATTATATGTATCCGGTATCTCTACTCAGAGCTATCCGGATAGGTGTCAAGCTTGCATCGACGTAACCCTTTACGACGAACTCTTTTACCACCTCCATAATCGAGAAAAATTCCTTAGTCCACTAATTTCTAAGGATAACTTTGACCGCTGTCCTGTGATCCATTCTTGGACCACTCTTGTACCCCTTGACTGACTCATGGCAAGGCACACTTTAGGTGCGGTACTCAGCATGGCATACTGTAGAGCCTACGTCTAAAGTATAGGAGACGACCTTCGTCCTTTCTCTCTTTTCTGCCGTGGTCGAGCTTTAAGTCCTAACTTCGTACCTTACAACCCAGGCAAGAACTCCTTCTTTGACTGGTCCATCTTGAACACCTTCAAGATCATGTCAAGGTATGTGCTCATTTGAAAGTATTATTAAGCATTTTGATCTATCCTTATAGATCTTGATGCTCAATGTTCAAGTAGCTTAATCCAGGCTTTCCATTAAAAAACACTTTCAAAATAACCCTATATGCTTTCCAGAAATTCTACGTCATTTCTGATCAACAATATGTCAACAACATATACTCATCAGAAATTCTATAGTGCTCCCACTCACTTCTTTGGAAATACAAGTTTCTCGTAAACTTTGTACAAACCCAAAATCTTTGATCATCATCAAAGCACACATTCCAACTCCGAGATGCTCACTCCAGTCCTTAGAAGGATTGCTGGAGCTTTGCATACTTATTAGCATCTTTTGGGATTGACAAAACCTTCCGGTTGTATCACATACAACCTTTCCTCAAGTATAACGTCGAGGAAACAATGTTTTGACATCCTATCTGCAAGATTTCATCAATCATGCAGTAACTGCTAATCCAATTCCAACAGACTCTTAGCATCGCTACGAGTGAGAAAACCTCACCGTAATCAACTCCTTGAACTTGTCGGAAAATATCTTAACGACAAGTCGAGCTTTCTTAATGGTAATTCTTACCATCATTGTCTGTCTTCCTTTTAAAATCCATCCGTACCCAATGGCCTTACGACCATCAAGTATTTCTTCCAAAGTCATGGATCCGTTCTTGGATTTTATGGCCTCGAGCCATTTATCGGAATCCGGGCCCACCATTGCTTCTCCATAGCTCGTAGGTTCATTGTTGTCCAGCAACATGACTTCCAAGACAGGATTACGTACCACTCTGATGTAGTACGTATCCTTGTCATCCCACGAGGTTTGGTAGTGACTTGATCCGAAGTTTCATGATCAACATCACAAGCTTCCAGTTCAATTGGTGTAGGTGCCACAGGAACAACTTCCTGTGCCCTGCCACACACTAGTTGAAGAGACGGTTCAATAACCTCATCAAGTTTCCACCATCCTCCCACTCAATTCTTTCGAGAGAAACTTTTCCTCGAGAAAGGACCCGATTCAAGAAACAATCCATATTGCTTTCGGATCTGAATTAGGAGGTATACCCAAGTGTTTTGGTTTTCCTATGAAGATGCATTTTATCCGCTTTGGGTTCGAGCTTATCAACCTGAAACTTTTTCATATAAGCGTCGCAGCCCCAAACTTTTAAGAAACGACAACTTAGGTTTCTCTAAACCATAATTCATACGGTGTCATCTCAACGGAATTACGTGGTGCCCTATTTAAAGTGAATGTGGTTGTCTCTAATGCCTAACCCATGGACAATAGTGGTAATTCGATAAGAGACATCATGGTACGCACCATATCCAATAGGGTGCAACTATGATGTTCGGACACACCATCACACTATGGTGTTCCAGGCGGTATTAATTGCGAAACAATTTCCACAATGTCTTAATTGTGTGCCAAAACTCGTAACTCAGATATTCATCTCTATGATCATATCATAGACATTTTATCCTCTTGTCACAATGATCTTCTACTTCACTCTAAAATTACTTGAACCATTCAATAATTCAGACTTGTGTTTCATCAAGTAAATATTCTCAACATCTACTCGAATCATCTGTGAAGTAAGATCATAACGATATTCACTGCATGCCTCAGCACTCATTGGATTGGACACATCAAAATGTGTTACTTCCAACAAGTTGCTATCTTGTTCCATCTTACTGAAAACGAGGCTTTTCAGTCATCTTGCCCATGTGGTATGATTTGCATATCTCAAGTGATTCAAAATCAAGTGAGTCCAAACGGTCCATTTGCATGGAGTTTCTTCATGCATATACACCAATAGACATGGTTCGCATGTCTCAAACTTTTCAAAAACGAGTGAGTCCAAAGATCCATCAACATGGAGCTTCTTCATGCGTTTTATACCATTATGACTTACATGGCAGTGCCACAAGTAAGTGGTACTATCATTACTATCTCATATCTTTTGGCATGAAAATGTGTATCACTACGATCGAGATTCAATAAACCATTCATTTTAGGTGCAAGACCATTGAAGGTATTATTCAAATAAATAGAGTAACCATTATTCTCTTTAAATGAATAACCGTATTGCGATAGACATAATCCAATCATGTCTATGCTCAACGCAAACACCAAATCTCGATGGTAGAGGGAGCGTGTGATGCTTGATCATATCAACATTGGAAACACTTCCAACACATATCGTCAGCTCACCTTTAGCTAGTCTCCGTTTATGCCGTAGCTTTTATTTCGAGTTACTAACACTTAGCAACCGAACCGGTATCTTATACCCTGGTGCTACTAGGTGTACTAGTAAAGTACACATTAACATAATGTATATCCAATATACTTCTATCGACCTTGCCAGCCTTCTCATCTACCAAGTATCTAGGGTAATTCTGCTCTAGTGACTGTTCCCCTTATTACAGAAGCACTTAGTCTCGGGTTTGGGTTCAACCTTGGGTTTCTTCACTGGAGCAGCAGCTGATTTGCCGTTTCATGAAGTATCCCTTCTTGCCCTTGCCCTTCTTAAAACTAGTGGTTTCACCAACCATCAACAATTGATGCTCCTTCTTGATTTCTACTTTCGCGGTGTCAAACATCGTGAATACCTCAAGGATCATCTTATTTATCCCTGATATGTTATAGTTCATCACGAAGCTCTAGCAGCTCGGTGGCAATGACTTTGGAGAAACATCACTATCTCATTTGGAAGATCAACTCCCACTCAATTCAAGTGATTGTTGCACTCAGACAATCTGAGCACAAGCTCAACGATTGAGATTTTCTCCCTTAGTTTGCAGGCTAAGAGAATCGTCGGAGGTCTTATACCTCTTGACGTGAGCATGAGCCTGAAATCCCAATTTCAGCCCTCGAAACATCTCATATGTTCCGCGATGTTTCGAAAACGTCTTTGGTGCCTCTACTTAAACCATTTAACTGAACTATCACGTAGTTATCAAAACGTGTATGTTCGATGTTCGAAACATCCACAAACGACGTTTGGGGTTCAGCACACTGAGCAGTGCATTAAGGACATAAGCTTTCTACTGTTCGCATAATCGCTACTATCAACTTTCAACTATATTTTCTCTAGGAACATATCTAAAACAGTAGAACTAAAGCACGAGCTACGACATAATTTGCAAAAGGTCTTTTGACTATGTTCAGGATAATTAAGTTCATGTTATGAACTCCCACTCAGATAGACATCCCTCTGGTCATCTAAGTGATTACATGATCCGAGTCAACTAGGCCGTGTCCGATCATCACGTGAGACGGACTAGTCATCATCGGTGAACATCTTCATGTTGATCGTATCTACTATACGACTCATGCTCGACCTTTCGGTCTCCGTGTTCCAAGGCCATGTCTGTACATGCTAGGCTCGTCAAGTTAACCCTAAGTGTTTTCGCTGTGTAAAACTGTCTTACACCCGTTGTATGTGAACGTAAGAATCCATCACACCCGATCATCACGTGGTGCTTAGAAGCGACGAACTGTAGCAACGGTGTACAGTTAGGGGAGAACACTTCTTGAAATTGTTGTAAGGGATCATCTTATTTACTACCATCGTTCTAAGCAAACAAGATGCATAAACATGATAAACATCACATGCAATCAAATAGAGTAGTGACATGATATGGCCAATATCATATAGCTCCTTTGATCTTCATCTTCGGGGCTCCATGATCATCTTGTCACCGGCATGACACCATGATCTCCATCATCATGATCTCCATCATCGTGTCTTCATGAAGTTGTCACGCCAACAACTACTTCTACTTCTATGACTAACGCGTTTAGCAATAAAGTAAAGTAGTTTACATGGCGTTCTTCAATGACACGCAGGTCATACAATAAATAAAGACAACTCCTATGGCTCCTGCCGGTTGTCATACTCATCGACATGCAAGTCGTGAATCCTATTACAAGAACATGATCAATCTCATACATCACATATCATTCATCACATTCTTCTTGGCCATATCACATCACATAGCATACCCTGCAAAAACAAGTTAGACGTCCTCTAATTGTTGTTTGCATGTTTTATGTGGCTGCTATGGGTTTCTAGCAAGAACGTTTCTTACCTACGCAAAACCACAACGTGATATGCCAATTGCTATTTACCCTTCATAAGGACCCTTTTCATCGAATCCGTTCCGACTAAAGTGGGAGAGACTGGCACCCGCTAGCCACCTTATGCACCAAGTGCATGTCAATCGGTGGAACCTGTCTCACGTAAGAGTACGTGTAAGGTCGGTCCGGGCCGCTTCATCCCACAATACCGTCGAAACAAGATTGGACTAGTAACGGTAAGCATATTGAACAACATCAACGCCCACAACTACTTTGTGTTCTACTCGTGCAAAGAATCTACGCAATAGACCTAGCTCATGATGCCACTGTTGGGGAACGTAGCAGAAATTCAAAATTTTCCTACGTGTCACCAAGATCTATCTATGGAGAGACCAGCAACGAGTAGAAAGAGAGTGCATGTACATACCCTTGTAGATCGCTAAGCGGAAGCGTTCAAGTGAACAGGGTTGATGAAGTCGTACTCGTCGTGATTCAAATCACCGATGATCAAGTGCCGAACGCACGGCACCTCCGCGTTCAACACACGTACAGCCCGGTGACGTATCCCACGCCTTGATCCAGCAAGGAGAGAGGGAGAGGTTGAGGAAGACTCCATCCAGCAGCAGCACAACGGCGTGGTGGTGGTGGAGGAGCGTGGCAATCCTGCAGGGCTTCGCCAAGCACCACGGGAGAGGAGGACGACTTGGGAGAGGGGGAGGGCTGCGCCAGAACTTCGTCTGAAGCTCCCATGCGTCTCCCCACTATATATAGGGGTGAAGGGGCTGGTTTCTTGCCCTCCAAGTCCATTGGGGCGTTGGCCAAGGTGGGAGGAAAGAAATCCCATCATTTCCTTCCCCACCGATTGTTATCCCCCCTTTTTAGGGATCTTGATCTTATCCCTTCGGGATATGATCTTATTCCTTCTAAGGGGGGATCTTGGTGCACCTTGACCAGGGGTGTGGGGCCTTGCCCCCACTACCCACGTTCATGTGGGTCCCCCCATGCAGGTGGGCCCCACTCCGGAACCTTCTAGAACCTTCCCGGTACAATACTGAAAAATCCCGAACATTTTCCGGTGGCCAAAATAGGACTTCCCATATATAAATCTTTACCTCCGGACCATTCCGGAACTCCTCGTGACGTCCGGGATCTCATCCGGGACTCCGAACAACATTCGTTAACCACATACAAACTTCCTTTATAACCCTAGCGTCATCGAACCTTAAGTGTGTAGACCCTACGGGTTCGGGAGACATGCAGACATGACCGAGACGTTCTCCGGTCAATAACCAACAACGGGATCTGGATACCCATGATGGCTCCCACCTGTTCCACGATGATCTCATCGGATGAACCACGATGTCAAGGACTTAATCAATCCCGTATTCAATTCCCTTTGTCTATCGGTATGTTACTTGCCCGAGATTCGATCGTCGGTATCCAATACCTTGTTCAATCTCGTTACCGGCAAGTCACTTTACTCGTTCCGTAACACATCATCCCGTGATCAACTCCTTGGTCACATTGTGCATATGATGATGTCCTACCGAGTGGGCCCAGAGATACCTCTCCGTTTACACGGAGTGACAAATCCCAGTCTCGATCCGCATAAAACAATAGATACTTTCGGAGATACCTGTAGTGCACCTTTATAGTCACCCAGTTACGTTGTGACGTTTGATACACCCAAAGCACTCCTACGGTATCCAGGAGTTACACGCTCTCATGGTCGAAGGAAGAGATACTTGACATTGGCAAAGCTCTAGCAAATGAACTACACGATCTTTTGTGCTAGTCTTAGGATTGGGTCTTGTCCATCACATCATTCTCCTAATGATGTGATCCCGTTATCAACGGCATCCAATGTCCATAGCCAGGAAACCATGACTATCTGTTGATCACAACGAGCTAGTCAACTAGAGGCTCACTAGGGACATATTGTGGTCTATGTATTCACACGTGTATTACGATTTCCGGATAATACAGTTATAGCATGAATAAAAGACAATTATCATGAACAAGGAAATATAATAATAATACTTTTATTATTGCCTCTAGGGAATATTTCCAACACGAACAACAATCATACCATAGGCTAGCTTCTAGGGTTTAGCCACTCCAATCTCGTGGTAGATCTACTCTTGTACTACCCATATCATCAATATTAATCAAGCAGGAGTAGGGTTTTACCTCCATCGAGAGGGCCCGAACCTGGGTAAAAACATCGTGTCCCTTGTCTCCTGTTACCATCCGCCTAGACGCACAGTTCGGGACCCCCTACCCGAGATCCGCCGGTTTTGACACCGACATTGGTGCTTTCATTGAGAGTTCCTCTGTGTTGTCGCCTTTAGGCCCGATGGCTTCTTCGCTCGACAATCGCGATGCGGTCCGGGATGAGACTTTTCTCCCCGAACAAATCTTCGTATTCGATGGCTTCGCACTGTGGGCCGACTCGTTCGGCCATCTAGAGCAGATCGAAAGCTATGCCCCTGGCCATCAGGTCAGGTTTGGAAGCTTAAACTACACGGCCGACATCCGCGGGGACTTGATCTTCGACGGATTCGAGCCACGACCGGGCGCGCCGCACTGTCACGATGGGCATGATTTAGCTCTGTCATCGGACAACACCCAGAGCGTCGCTCAGGTGTCCGCTCCGACCATTAGCTCGGAGCCCACTGCGCCAGTCGCGGACGGACGGTTGGACGCCGCCCCGGAAACTGCAACCTCCACGGCGATAGAGCCAGATACTAGGCTAGTCCCTCACAAGGCCCGTGACTCCAAGGTGCCGGACTCCGATCCGGACTCCGTAAATCCCGCACCTCTTCCGATCAAGCCCGATTGGGCTCCGGTCATGGAGTTCACCGCCACGGATGTCTTTCAGCACGCGCCTTTCGGCAATATCCTGAATTCATTAAAGTCTCTCTCTTTGTCAGGAGAGCCCTGGCCGAACTACGACCAACACGGTTGGGATGCGGACGACGAAGAATTTCGAAGCCCACCCACCACCCACTTCGTAGCCACTGTCGACGATTTAACCGACATGCTCGACTTTGACTCCGAAGACATCGATGGCACGGACGCCGATGAAGGAGACGGTCAAGAACCAGCACCTATAGGGAACTGGAAAGCCACCTCGTCATATGACATATACATGGTGGACACCCCTAAAGCGGGGGATGGCGAGGAGAAAATGGAGGATGACCCCTCCAAGAAGCAACCCAAGCGCCAACGTCAGCGGCGCCGCTCTAAGTCCCGCCAAAGCAAAAACGGCGATTCCGGCACCGGAGATAACAACACGCCGGACAGTGCCGAAGACAACCCCCTCCAGCAGGATTCAGTACAGGAGGACGAAGGAGCCAGCCCTCATGAGAGAGCGGCCGACAAAGAAGATGAGGACGACAATTACATGCCTCCCTCATGCCAGAGGATCCCGTCGAACAAGAGCGTTTCAAACGCAGACTCGTAGCCACGGCAAGCAGCCTCAAGAAGAAACAACAGCAGCTTAGAGCTGACCAAGACTTGCTAGCCGATAGATGGACCGAAGTCCTGGCGGCCGAAGAGTATAAACTAGAACGCCCATCCAAGAGCTACCCGAAGCGCAGGCTGCTACCCCAACTTGAGGAGGAAGCAACTAAACCTACATCATCAGCGTACGATGCGCCCGATCGGCCACCCCGTGGCCGCGATAGAGAGGCCTCCAGGCCCTCAACCCAAGCCGCACCCCGACACCTCTCAAAACATACCAGAGTACGGGGAGACGCAATAGACCTGCGACACATCTTGGAGAATAAGGCAAGGCAAACAAGATCGATCTATGGATTACATGGGCGCCCCGCTTCACGTGACGCTAGCTGTCATGCCGGACATAATAAGTATGGCCCGGCCGAATACAACAGACCAAGCTCGTCCGAGATGCGTCGTGATATAGCCCAGTACAGGGGCGCTGCACACCCACTATGCTTCACAGGCGAAGTAATGGATCATCAAATCCCCGAGGGCTTCAAACCTGTAAACATCGAATCATACGATGGCACAACAGATCCCGCGGTATGGATCGAGGATTATCTCCTTCATATCCACATGGCCCGTGGTGATGATCTACACGCCATTAAATACCTCCCGCTCAAGCTTAAAGGACCAGCTTGACATTGGCTTAACAGCCTGCCAGCAGAGTCAATTAGTTGTTGGGAGGACCTGGAATCCGCACCTTGACAACTTCCAGGGCACGTATGTGCGACCACCAGACGCCGATGACCTAAGCCACATAATCCAGCAGCCAGAGGAATCGGCCAGACAATTCTGGACACGGTTCCTAACCAAGAAAAACCAAATAGTCGATTGTCCGGACGCCGAGGACCTTGCAGCCTTCAGGCACAACATCCGAGACAAATGGCTTGCCCGACACCTAGGACAGGAAAAGCCGAAGTCTATGGCAGCCCTCACGACACTCATGACCCACTTCTGCGCAGGAGAAGACAGCTGGCTAGCTCGTAGCAACAACATAACCAAGAGCCCCGGCAATTCGGATACCAAGGATAACAACGACAGGTCACGTCGCAACAAGCATAAGCACCGCATTAACGGTGACAATACTGAAGATACGGCAGTCAATGCCGGATTCAGAGGCTCTAAACCGGGTAAGCGGAAGAAGCCATTCAAAAGAAACCCTCAGGGCCCATCCATCTTAGACCGGATACTCGGTCGCTCGTGCCAGATACACGGCACCCCCGAACAGCCAGCCAATCACACCAACAGGGATTGTTGGGTGTTCAAGCAGGCAGGCAAGTTAAGTGTCGAGACCAGAGACAAGGGGCTACATAGAGATGACGAGGAGGGGCCCCGGCCGCCGAACAACAAAGGACAGAAGGGATTTCCCCCACAAGTTCGGACGGTGAACATGATATACCCAACCCACATCCCCAAAAGGGAGTGGAAGCGTGCTCTCAAGGACGTCTATGCGCTGGAGCCAGTCGCCCCAAAGTTCAACCCATGGTCCTCTTGCCCGATCACCTTCGATCGAAGGGACCATCCCACCAGCACCCGTCACGGCGGATTCGCCGCACTGGTCCTAGACCCAATTATTGACGGATTTCACCTTACCAGAGTCCTAATGGACGGCGGCAGTAGCCTAAACCTGCTTTACCAGGAAACAGTGCGAAAAATGGGCATCGATCCTTCAAGGATTAAACCCACAAAGACAACCTTCAAAGGTGTCATACCAGGGGTAGAGGCCAGCTGTACAGGCTCGGTCACACTCGAGGTGGTCTTCGGATCCCCGGATAACTTCCGGAGCGAGGAGTTAATCTTCGACATAGTCCCATTCCGTAGCGGGTATCACGCCCTGCTTGGACGAACCGCATTTGCAAAATTCAATGCGGTGCCGCACTACGCATATCTCAAGCTCAAGATGCCAGGACCTCGCGGAGTCATCATGGTAAATGGAAACACCGAACGCTCTCTCCGAACGGAGGAGCACACGGTGGCCCTAGCGGCGGAAGTACAGAGTAGCCTCTCAAGGCAGTTCTCCAATCCAGGCGTTAAACGTCCGGACAACGTCAAGCGAGCCCGAAGTAACCTCCAAAAAATCCGGCTGGCACGTTCCGAGCAAGCATAGCAGTGCGGCCCCATCCCTAGGCCCCGCCAAACGGCGACACTGGTACCACGCGTACATAATTACGCCTTAGAGATACCATGGGCATAAGGGGAGGGGCACAACAACGGCACGCCCAGAAGGCGGCTCAACCGCACTAAGGGGCTCCCTATTTCGCCGTTTTCCTTTTTTACACACTTTCAGGACCCAACTATTCGGAAGGCCTGTCCGGCAATACACTCGCGAACCCACGATGCAACAGCCAGGGAGGAAGCAAGCCACGTCGAAAGTCCAGGTGGTCTCTATAACGAGTTTAATACCTGTTTTACTTACAATCCCGCAGCTTGCCCCTGGAGGGGAATATGTCAAATACCCCCATCTCTTGCTTACCGCACTTCTTGTATCGTTCTGCTTTCGCAGCAGCCCTTTTTTAATAAACAATATATAGATCTTACCTATTATTGTACTTATCTATTTTTATATACAAATATGTTCAGTCATGACATTCTGTAACCGTACACTTTGGTACGGATAATACACCAGGGGCTTACAACACCCCATAACATGGTGTGAGAAGACCGATAACTCTAACGAGTGCGGCACCCCGAACTTATAGCACTATATGCATGGGCTCCGAATCATGTCTTTGGTCAATAGTTGGGTTTGCCCGGCTCCCATGTTTTGGTACCTTACATTCCGCATTGTTGGCTAAGGTAGCGCTGGGAGAACTACTGCGATTGTTCCCTAGTTGAGCTGGGTTAACACCTCAGTAGAGAAAGCTAAAACTGACTGTCATGATAGTGTGAGAGACCGGTCGCTGTTCGTGAGGTTTCTTCGAGTCCTTAAAGACTTATGCCGCTTCGAGCGAGGAACCGGACTTATCCGGCCTAGGCGTGGATAGCGCCCCGAACGCGGTCTTCCGAATACTAGGGGCTTCGCCGAAATTTAAAATTATAGAATTCTATGGCTAAGTGAGAGTGATAAAGCATTATAAGTCCGACGGCCTGGTTCGTTGTGCTGAACGCCTCCCTAGATGGACCCAAGAATGGGAACAAGAGCGCTCAGGTTTATCCCGAACACCCCAGCACTCTTGGCATGGGGGTCGAAGCCGATGACTTGCATCTCTCAGATTTGATAAATGGCCACACAGAAGGTAATATTTTAAATTAACAAGCGTTGCTTAATGCATATGAACAAAGCTTCAGCGTACATGATAACAAATGCGAGTCCACTCAAAAATTACATCTTTGGAGCACTCATCCGCTATATGGCGGGCACCCTTCAGAACGCCATTATAATACATCTCGGGCGTACGATACTCCTTGCTCGGTGGTGGCGCGTCCGTCAACAGCTTCTCCGCGTCTAGCTTGCCCCAGTGCACCTTAGCACGGGCGAGGGCCCGACGGGCACCTTCAATACAAACGCAGTGCTTGACAACCTCAATCCACGGACACGCGTCCACCAGCCGCCGCACCAGACCGAAGTAGCTCCCAGGCATGACTTCTCCAGGCCACAACCGAGCTATGAGGCACTTCATGGCCTGTTCGGTCACCTTGTGGAGCTCGACCAGCTGCTTCAGCTGGTCGCTCAGGGGCACCGGATGTTCGGCCTCAGCATACTGAGACCAGAACACTTTTTCCGTCGAGCTCCCCTCTTCGGCTCGGTAGTATGCGGCGGCATCAGACACACTACGGGGCAGATCGGCGAATGCTCCTGGAGAGCTCCGGATTCGGGTAAGTAGCAGATAATTAACTTTTATATTTTTGCTTTGCATAAAGAATGCCTTACCCACCGCTATCTTCTTCATCGCCTCGATCTCCTGAAGGGCCTTCTGGGCTTCGGCCTTAGCGGTCTTGGCACTCTCAAGAGCCAAGGCAAGCTCGGACTCTCGAGTCTTCGAGTCACGCTCCAAGCCCTCGTGTTTTTCCACGAGAGCCTGGAGCTCTTGCCGCACCTCCGCCACCCGCGCCTCCTTCTCTTGCTCGGTGCGCTCCAAGGCCGCACTCTTTTCGGCCTTGGAGACCGCCTCTTTCAGGATCGTCACCTCGGTCGTGGCTCCTGCAACATTAACGTTGGTCCTGTTATTATTTTGCAACCAAGTATTTCTATATACATTTACAGGAGGTACTATGTACCCTCTTTATCCTCGAGCTGCTTCTTGGCACGGCCGAGCTCGCTCTCGGACCGCTCGAGGCTTTCCTTCAATGCATTGACCTCCGCAGTCAGTGCGGCAGAGGTCAGCAGCGTAGCCTGCATTCCCATATTGACATATTTCTATTAGACTCCTACGTATATCTTTTTAGATCCTCAGCTCGGCTTTTCTTTCCGAACACCGAACTGAGCATCAGGGGCTATTGTCTATGCGGTAATATTTTCTATATATGTTTTTGAACACATACCTCAAAGCCCGTTAACAGGCTTGTGCAGGCTTCCGTCAGCCCGCTCTTAGCGGACTGAACCTTCTGAATCACCGCACTCATAACAGTGCGGTGTTCTTCGTCGATGGAGGCGCCGTTAAGCACCTCCAGCAAATTGTCCGGCGCCTCCGGGTGGACGGAAGTCACCGGCATCGCAGGCTTGCCCTTCTTATGAAGGCGCCGCCTGTCGGACTCTGGAACCGCTGATGGTTCTGGAGCAGTGTCCGGCCCGGGGCCGGACTTAGATCCCTCCGGGGCTTTACCCCCTTTGGGCCTGGAGTCCAAAAGGTCGCCTTGTGGTGCCTCCAGGACCACCTCCTCCTGGTTTTGTCCCCTACGGGACTCCACCTCAGCGTCGTCTGTAGGGAGAGGGGAGGAGGCCGTCGGAAGTGAAGCGCTATTCACGTCCGACAAATTCAGATATCCGTTGGACGAATCACCAAGCTGAGCTCTGGGCAGACTGCATGATTAGCTTCGGCGTTAAAAGCTATCGAATAATAAAGGAGTGCAATAAGTCATTCGGGTAGCCGAACACTTACGATTTTACCAGGGGCTTGAACCTGGATGGCCAGTCCCCCCCCCGCCGTCTTCGGCGTCGGGGGCGTAGTCCGGTAGAAGGGTCTTCCCCTTCTTGGACCCTCCGGCTTCCCCAGTTGGGGCGGCCTTTCTCTTCTTTCCTCCCCCCGTTGGAGGGGGAGAGGCATCTTCTTCTTCTTCCTCCTCCTCGTCTTCGGAGGCGGAGGGTGCGTTGGGGCCGTCGGGCAAATCTGACGACACCAGGCGCCGGGAACTCTTTTGGGTCCCCGTGGCCTTCTCCTTTGCCTTCTTCTCCGGCACCATGTGAGGTGCCGGAACAAGTAGCTTCGTTAGGTGTGCGTCTACTGGGCTTTCAGGCAAAGACGCCGGACAGTCAAACTGTCCGGATGTCCTCTTCCAGTCCTGTCAAAGGAACAGGAGTTTAGATCCCACATAAAGTCACACTATGAAATTCGGGTATCCCGTAAGGGACTAAATGTAAGCTTACTTCGGAGGCTTGACGTTTGGCGCAGAATCCGTGATCCTTGGTGACGGGAGGGGAGACCTTGGAACTCTTGAAAAGCACCTTCCAGGCGTCCTCGTGCTTCGTTTCGAAGTGCCGGGATAGAGTCTGGTGCTGGGCCGGGTCGAACTCCCACAAATTGAAGTCCCGTCGTTGACACGGGAGGATCCGGCGGAAGAGCATGACCTGGACCACGTTGACAAGCTTGACCTTCTTGGTCACCAGGTCTCGGACGCAGGTTTGGAGTCCGGTCACCTCTTCCGGATTACCCCACGACAGGCCCGTCTCTTTCCAAGATGTGAGCCGGGTGGGGATGCCGGATCTAAATTCAGGGGCCGCTGCCCATTTAGGGTCATGCGGCTCGGTGATATAAAACCACCCGATTGCCACCCTTTGATGGTTTCCACGAAGGCACCCTCGAGCCAGGTGACGTTGGCTATCTTGCCCACCATGGCACCTCCGCATTCCGCCTGTCGGCCTTGCACGACATTCGGCTTGACGCTGAAGATCTTCAGCCATAGGCGAAAGTGGGGCTGGATGCGGAAGAAGGCCTCGCACACGACGATAAACGCCAAGATATTGAGGATAAAGTTCGGGGCCAGATCGTGGAAGTCCAGGCCGTAGTAGAACATGAGCCCCCGGACGAAAGGGTGAAGAGGAAAACCCAGTCCGCGGAGGAAATGAGGAAGAAAAACAACCCTCTCATGGGGCCCGGGGGTGGGGATGAGTTGCCCCAGATCTAGAAGCCGGTGCGCGATGTCGTCAGACAAGTATCCGGCCTTCCTCAGCTTTTTGATTTGCCCCTCCGTTACGAAGGAGGCCATCCATCTACCTCCCGCTCCGGATATGGTTGGAGAAGGTTGAGGTGGGAAGTGCGGGCTTGGCGCTGGAGCTCGAGCGCGCAGGGACAGATAGGTAGAGGAGGAAGAGGGCGTGAATGAAAAGGGCAGATTCTTATCCCCTTATATGGGCGGCCAAAACTACGAGCCCCCCACCGGCCTAATAAAACTCGCTTATCTCCCAAGCACCGCGGTTAATGGCGCGGTTGGGTTACCCACGCCCGTATTGATGAGAATCCCGGAATAAGGGGACACGATCTCTGCTTTGACAAGACGTGCCAAGGAAACCGCCTCGCTAAACGCGATGAGGTGGAACAATAAAATGAATAAAAGCCTGGACGTGGCATGATGTCACGCCGCGGAATACGTCAGCAGATCCGATTAACGTAAATATTATTCTCTCTACGGTGGAATGTGGAACTTATTTTGCAGAGCCGGACACTACCCTGGTGTTCAACATCTTCTATGAAATATTCGGAGGAGGAACCCGCCTTGCAATGCCGAAGACAACTTGCGCGCCGGACTCGTCGTCATTGAAGCCAAGTTCAGGGGCTACTGAGGGAGTCTTGGATTAGGGGGTGTCCGGATGGCCGGACTAAGACCTTTGGCCGGACTCCTGGACTATGAAGATACAAGATTGAAGACTCCGTCCCGTGTCCGGATGGGACTTTCCTTGGCGTGGAAGGCAAGCTTGGCGATACGATATGAAGATCTCCTCCCATTGTAACCGACTCTGTGTAACCCTAGCCCTCTCCGGTGTCTATATAAACCGGAGAGTTTTAGTCCGTAGGACGAACAACAATCATACCATAGGCTAGCTTCTAGGGTTTAGCCACTCCGATCTCGTGGTAGATCTACTCTTGTACTACCCATATCATCAATATTAATCAAGCAGGAGTAGGGTTTTACCTCCATCGAGAGGGCCCGAACCCGGGTAAAAACATCGTGTCCCTTGTCTCCTGTTACCATCCGCCTAGATGCACAGTTCGGGACCCCCTACCCGAGATCCGCCGATTTTGACACCGACACTAGTCGACACCAGGCAACTCTCCCTCGAGGAACTATGTGAAGGAAATATGCCCTAGAGGCAATAATAAAGTTATTATTTACTTCCTTATATCATGATAAATGTTTATTATTCATGCTAGAATTGTATTAACCAGAAACATAATACATGTGTGAATACATAGACAAACATAGTGTCACTAGTATGCCTGTACTTGACTAGCTCGTTTATCAAAGATGGTTATGTTTCCTAGCCATGGACAAAAGAGTTGTCATTTGATTAACGGGATCACATCATTGGGAGAATGATGTGATTGACTTGACCCATTCCGTTAGCGTAGCACGTGATCGTTTAGTATGTTGCTATTGCTTTCTTCATGACTTATACATGTTCCTGTAACTATGAGATTATGCAACTCCCGTTTACCGGAGGAACACTTTGTGTGCTACCAAACGTCACAAGGTAACTGAGTGATTATAAAGGAGCTCTACAGGTGTCTCCAAAGGTACATGTTGGGTTGGCGTATTTCGACATTAGGTTTTGTCACTCCGATTGTCGGAGAGGTATCTCTGGGCCCTCTCGGTAATGCACATCACTATAAGCCTTGCAAGCAATGTGACTAATGAGTTAGTTGCGAGATGATGTATTACGTAACGAGTAAAGAGACTTGCCGGTAACGAGATTGAACTAGGTATTGGATACCGACGATCGAATCTCGGGCAAGTAACATACCGATGACAAAGAGAACAACGTATGTTGTTATGCGGTTTGACCGATAAAGATCTTCGTAGAATATGTAGGAGCCAATATGAGCACCCAGGTTCCGCTTTTGTTTATTGATCGGAAACAGTTCTAGGCCATGTCTACATAGTTCTCGAACCCGTAGGGTCCGCACGCTTAAGGTTTCGATGACAGTTATATTATGTGTTTATGAGTTTTGATGTACCAAAGGAGTTCGGAGTCCCGGATGAGATCGGGGACATGACGAGGAGTCTCGAAATGGTCAAGACGTAAAGATTGATATATTGAACGACTATATTCGGAGTTCGGAAAGGTTCCGAGTGATTCGGGTATTTTTCGGAGTACCGGAGAGTTACGGGAATTCGCCGGGGAGTATATGGGCCTTATTGGGCCATACGGGAATAGAGGACAGAGGCCAAAAGGAAGGAGGCCTGCGCCCCCCCTCTGGTCCGAATTGGACAAGGGGGGCAGCCCCCTTTTCCTTCTCCCTCTCCTCCTCTTTCCTTCTCTCCTACTCCGACAAGGAAAGGAGGAGTCCTACTCCCGGTGGGAGTAGGACTCCCCCTTGGCGCGCCTCCTCCCTAGGCCGGCTGCCTCCCCCCTTGCTCCTTTATATACGGGGGCAGGGGGACACCCCATAGACACAACAATAATTGATCCCTTGGATCTCTTAGCCGTGTGCGGTCCCCCCTCCACCATAGTCCACCTCGATAATATTGTAGCGGTGCTTAGGCGAAGACCTGCGATGGTAGAACATCAAGATCGTCACCATACCGTCGTGCTGATGGAACTCTCCCTCGACACTCGGCTGGATCGGAGTTCGAGGGACATCATCGAGCTGAACGTGTGCTAGAACTCGGAGGTGCCGTAGTTTCGGTGCTTGATCGGTCGGGTCGTGAAGACGTACGACTACATCAACCGCGTTTTTATAATGCTTCCGCTTACGGTCTACGAGGGTACATGGACAACACTCTCCCCTCTCGTTGTTATGCATCACCATGATCTTGCGTGTGCGTAGGAAATTGTTGAAATTACTACGTTCCCCAACAGTGGTATCGGAGCCTAGGTTTTATGCGTTGATGTTATTTGCATGAGTAGAACACAAGTGAGTTGTGGGCGATACAAGTCATACTGCTTACTAGCATGTCATACTTTGGTTCAGCGGTATTGTTGGATGAAGCGGCCCAGACCGACATTACGCGTACGCTTACGCGAGACTGGTTTTACCGCCGTGCTTTGCACACAGGTGACTAGCGGGTGTCTGTTTCTCCAACTTTAGTTGAACCGAGTGTGGCTACGCCCGGTCCTTGCGAAGGTTAAAACAGCACTAACTTGACGAACTATCATTGTGGTTTTGATGCGTAGGTAAGAACGGTTCTTGCTCAGCCCGTAGCAGCCACGTAAAATTTGCAACAACAAAGTAGAGGACGTCTAACTTGTTTTTGCAGGGCATGTTATGATGTGATATTGTCAAGACGTGATGCTATATTTTATTGTATGAGATGATCATGTTTTGTAACCGAAGTTATCGGCAACTGGCAGGAGCCATATGGTTGTCGCTTTATTATATGAAATGCAAACGCCCTGTAATTGCTTTACTTTATCACTAAGCGGTAGCGATAGTCGTAGAAGCAATAAATGGCGTAACGACAAAGATGCTACGATGGAGATCAAGGTGTCGCGCCGGTGACGATGGTGATCACGACGGTGCTTCGGAGATGGAGATCACAAGCACAAGATGATGATGGCCATATCATATCACTTATATTGATTGCATGTGATGTTTATCCTTTATGCATCTTATCTTGCTTTGATTGACGGTAGCATTTTAAGATGATCTCTCACTAAATTATCAAGAATTGTTCTCCCTGAGTATGCACCGTTGCAAAAGTTCTTCATGCTGAGACACCACGTGATGATCGGGTGTGATAGGCTCTACGTTCAAATACAACGGGTGCAAAACAGTTGCACACGCGGAATACTCAGGTTAAACTTGACGAGCCTAGCATATAACAGATATGGCCTCGGAACACGGAGACCGAAAGGTTGAACGTGAATCATATAGTAGATATGACCAACATAGTGATGTTCACCAATGAAACTACTCCATCTCACGTGATGATCGGACATGGTTTAGTTGATTTGGATCACGTGATCACTTAGATGACTAGAGAGATGTCTGTCTAAGTGGGAGTTCTTAAGTAATATGATTAATTGAACTTAAATTTATCATGAACTTAGTACCTGGTAGTATTTTGCAAATTATGTTGTAGATCAATAGCTTGCGTTGTTGCTTTCATATGTTTATTTTGATATGTTCCTAGAGAAAATTGTGTTGAAAGATGTTAGTAGCAATGATGCGGATTGGATCCGTGATCTGAGGTTTATCCTCATTGCTGCACAGAATTATGTTCTTAATGCACCGCTAGGTGACAGACCTATTGCAGGAGCAGATGCAGACGTTATGAACGTTTGGCTAGCTCAATATGATGACTACTTGATAGTTTAGTGCACCATGCTTAATGGCTTAGAATCGGGACTTCAAAGACGTTTTGAACGTCATGGACCATATGAGATGTTCCAGGAGTTGAAGTTAATATTTCAAGCAAATACCCGAGTTGAGAGATATGAAGTCTTCAACAAGTTATATGGCTAAATGATGGAGGAGAATCGCTCAACTAGTGAGCATGTGCTTAGATTGTCTGGGTACTACAATCGCTTGAATCAAGTGGGAGTTAATCTTCCAGATAAGATAGTGATTGACAGAGTTCTCTAGTCACCATCACCAAGTTAGTAGAACTTTGTGATGAACTATAGTATGCAAGGGATGACGAAAATGATTCCCGAGCTCTTCGTGATGTTGAAATCGACGAAGGTAGAAATCAAGAAAGAGCATCAAGTGTTGATGGTTGACAAGATAACTAGTTTCAAGTAAAGGGCAAAGGGAAAGAAAGGGAACTTAAAGTAGACAAGCAAGTTGTCACTCCCACGAAGAAGCCCAAAGCTGAACCAAAGCCTGAAACTGAGTGCTTACACTGCAAAGGAAATGGTCACTGGAAACGGAAATACCCTGAATATTTGGTGGATAAGAAGGATGACAAAGTGAACAAGGGTATATTTGATATACAGGTTATTGATGTGTACCTTACTAGTGTTTATAGTAGCCCCTGAGTATTTGATACTTGTTCGGTTGCTAAAAATTAGTAACTCGAAACAGGAGTTATAGAATAATCAGAGACTAGTTGAGGGTGAAGTGGCGATGAGTGTTGGAAGCATAGTTAAAAAAGGCGCGCCTAAGTGAGCGCTTAAGCGCGCCTAGGCTCTAGGCGTTGGCAAAACGCATTGCGCATAACTACGCATAATCTGTGCATAACTGCGCATAAGCATGCGCTTTGGTCAGTAAAGTGCAAGGCGGTGGCAAAACGCACAATTAACGCCTAGCGCTTTTTTGAACTATAGTTGGAAGTAGTTCCAAGATTGATATGATCATCATCGCACACTCTCTATACTTTCGGCATTAGTGTTAAAACTAAATAAATGTTATTTGGCGTTTGCGTTGAACATGAATATGATTTGATCATGTTCATTGCGATACGGTTATTCATTTAAAGTCAAAGAATAATTGGTGTTCTGTTTACATGAATAAAACCTTCGATGGTCATACACCCAATGAAAATAGTTTGTTGGATCTCGATCATAGTGATACACATATTAATAATATTGATGCCAAAAGATGCAAAGTTAATAATGATAGTGCAACTTATTTGTGGCACTGCCGTTGGGGTCATATCGGTGTAAAGCACATGAAGAAACTCCATAAAGATGGATTTTTGGAATCACTTGGTTATGAATCATTTGATGCTTGCGAACCGTGCCTTCTAAGCAAGATGACTAAAACTCCGTTCTCCGAAACAATGGAACGAGCTACTGATTTATTGGAAATAATACATATCGATGTATGCGTTCAATGAGTATTGATGCTCGTGGCGAGTATTGTTATTTTCTGACCTTCACAGATGATTTGAGCAGATATGGGTATATCTACTTAATGAAACACAAGTCTGAAACATTTGAAATGTTCAAAGAAATTCAGAGTGAAGTGAAGAATCATCGTAACAAGAAAATAAAATTTCTATGATCTGATCATGGAGAAGAATATTTGAGTTACGAGTTTGGCCTTCATATAAAAACAATGTGGAACAGTTTCACAGTTCACACCACCTGGAACACTATAGCATTATGGTGTGTCCGAACGTCGTAACCGCACTTTATTGGATATTGTGCGATCAATGATGTCTCTTACCGATTTACCAATATCATTTTGGGGTTATGCATTAGAGATAGCTGCATTCACGTTTAAATAGGGCACCATCTAAATCCGTTGAGATGACACCGTATGAACTATGGTTTAGCAGTAAACCTAAGCTGCCGTTTCTTAAAACTTGGAGTTGCGATGCTTATATGAAAAAGGTTTTCAACCTGATAAGCTCGAACCCAAATCGGAGAAGTGCGTCTTCATAGAATACCCAAAGGTAACTATTGGGTACACCTTCTATCACAGATCCGAAGGCAAGTTATTCGTTGCTAAGATGGATCCTTTCTAGAGAAGAAGTTTCTCTCAAAAGAAGTGAGTGGGAGGAAAGTAGAACTTGATGAGGTAATTGTACCTTCTCCCTTATTGGAAAGTAGTTCATCACAGAAATCAGTTCTAGTGATTCCTACACCAATTAGTGAGGAAGTTAATGATGATGATCATGAAACTTCAGATCAAGTTGCTACCAAACCTCGTAGGTCTTCCAGAGTAAGATCCGCACCAGAGTGGTACGGTAATCATGTTCTAGAAGTCATGTTACGGGACCATGATGAACCTACGAACTATGAGGAAGCAATGATGAGCCCAGATTCCACGAAATGGCTTGAGGCCATAAAATCTGAGATATGATCCATGTATGAGAACAAAGTATGGACTTTGATTGACTTGCTCGATGATCAGCAAGCCATGTTAAATAAATGGATCTTTAAGAGGAAGACGGACACTGATAGTAGTGTTACTATCTACTAAGCTCGACTTGTTGCGAAAGGTTTTCAACAAGTTCAAGGTATTGAATACGATGAGATTTTCTCACTCGTATCGAAGCTTAAGTCTGTCTTGCCACATTTTATGAAATCTGGAAAATAGACGTCAAAACTGCATTCCTCAATGGATTGTTTAAAGAAGAGTTGTATATGATGCAACTAGAAGGTTTTGTCAATCCTAAAGTTGCTAACAAAATGTGCAAGCTCCAGCGATCCATCAATGGACTGGTGCAAGCATCTCAGAGTTGGAATATACGCTTTGATGAGTTGATCAAAGCATATGGTTTTATACAGACTTTTGGAAAGGCTTGTATTTACAAGAAAGTGAGTGGGAGCTCTGTAGCATTTCTGATATTATATGTGTAAGACATATTGTTGATCGGAAATGATGTAGATTTTTTTTGCAAAGCATAAAGGAGTGTTTGAAAAGAGTTTTTCAAAGAAAGACCTCAGTAAAGCTACTTACATATGGAGCATCAAGATCTATTGAGATAGATCAAAACGCTTGATAAGATTTTCAATAAGTACATACCTTGACAAGATTTTGAAGTAGTTCAAAATGGAACAGTCAAAGAAAGAGTTCTTTCCTGTGTTGCAAAGGTATGAAATTGAGTAAGACTCAAATCCCGACAACGACAGAAAATAGAAAGAGAATGAAAGTCATTCCCTATGCATTCAGTCATAGGTTCTATAAAAGTATGCCATGCTATGGACCAGACCTATTGTATACTCTGCCCTGGTTTGGCAAGGGAGTACAATAGTGATCTAATAGTAGATCACTGGACAGCGGTCAAGAATATCCTTAGTGAGGACTAAGGAGATGTTTCTCGATTATGGAGGTGATAAAAAGAGCCCGTCGTAAAAAGGTTACATCGGTACAAACTTTTACACCAATCCAGATGACTCTAAGTCTCTGTCTGGATACATATTGAAAGTGGGAGCAATTAGCTGGAGTAGCTCCATGCAGAGCATTGTAGACATAGAATATTTGCAAAATACATACGGCTCTGAATGTGACAGACCCGTTGACTAAACTTCTCTCACGAGCAAAACATGATCATACCTTAGTACTCTTTGGGTGTTAATCACATAGCGATGTGAACTAGATTATTGACTCTAGTAAACCCTTTGGGTGTTGATCACATGACGATGTGAACTATGGGTGTAAATCATATACAGATATGAATATTGGTGTCAAATCACATGATGATGTGAACTAGATTATTGACTCTAGTGCAAGTGGGAGACTGAAGGAGTCTCGAAATGGTCGAGACGTAAAGATCGATATATTGGACGACTATATTCGGAGTTCGGAAAGGTTTCGAGTGATTCGGGTATTTTTAGGAGTACCGGAGAGTTACGGGAATTCGCCAGGGAGTATGTGGGCCTTATTGGGCCATACGGGAATAGAGGAGAGAGGCCAAAAGGAAGGAGGCCTGCGCCCCCCTCTGGTCCGAATTGGACAAGGGGGGCAGCCCCCTTTTCCTTCTCCCTCTCCTCCTCTTTCCTTCTCTCCTACTCCAACAAGGAAAGGAGGAGTCCTACTCCCGGTGGGAGTAGGACTCCCCCCCTTGGCGCGCCTCCTCCCTAGGCCGGCCGCCTCCTCCCTTGCTCCTTTATATACGGGGGCAGGGGGCATCCCATAGACACAACAACAATTGATCCCTTGGATCTCTTAGCCGTGTGCGGTGCCCCCCTCCACCATAGTCCACCTCGATAATATCGTAGTGGTGCTTAGGCGAAGCCCTGCGATGGTAGAACATCAAGATCGTCACCACGCCGTCGTGCTGATGGAACTCTCCCTCGACACTCGGCTGGATCGGAGTTCGAGGGACGTCATCGAGCTGAACGTGTGCTAGAACACGGAGGTGCCGTAGTTTCAGTGCTTGATCGGTCGGGCCGTGAAGACGTACGACTACATCAACCGCGTTGTTATAACGCTTCCGCTTACGGTCTACAAGGGTACGTGGACAACACTCTCCCCTCTCGTTGCTATGCATCACCATGATCTTGCGTGTGCGTAGGAAATTTTTGAAATTACTACGTTCCCCAACAGTGGTATCAGAGCCTAGGTTTTATGCGTTGATGTTATTTACACGAGTAGAACACAAGTGAGTTATGGGCGATACAAGTCTTACTGCTTACCAGTATGTCATACATTGGTTCAGTGGTATTGTTGGATGAAGCGGCCCGGACCGACATTACGCGTACGCTTACGCGAGACTGGTTTTACCGCCGTGCTTTGCACACAGGTGACTAGCGGGTGTCTGTTTCTCCAACTTTAGTTGAACCGAGTGTGGCTATGCCCGGTCCTTGCGAAGATTAAAACAACACTAACTTGACGAACTATCGTTGTGGTTTTGATGCGTAGGTAAGAACGATTCTTGCTCAGCCCGTAGCAGCCACGTAAAATTTGCAACAACAAAGTAGAGGACGTCTAACTTGTTTTTGCAAGGCATGTTGTTATGTGATATGGTCAAGACGTGATGCTACATGATCGATCAGTACACGATCGATCAGTGGCGTGCACATGAGAAGCTGTTTGATCATAGAAGCACGCCCTCAGGCTGTGGAGCAGGGCGTGGACGCGGAACCGGCAAGCCAAAGAACTTCCAAGGTGGGGGCGGCCGTGGCCAGAGCGCTGGCCACGGCAACGGCGGGCCGGCGATACCCAAGAGAAAGGGAAACTGTCGCTACTGTGGCATCCCTGGGCATTGGGCAAAGGAGTGCCGCAAGAAGGAGCGGGAGCAGCGCGAGCAGCAGGATCAGCAGGCGAACATAGCCCAGGTCGAGGTTGAGCAACCTGGCCTGCTCCTCGCCACCTGCGCGGTGGTGAGCGCGACGAGTGCGGCGGACGGCATGCGTGAGCACCCCACAGATATCTTCCTCAACGAGGCGCGCGTGGTGCCGGTCGCCACGAATGATGACTGCTGGTATCTGGATACCGGTGCTAGCAATCACATGACAGGGCGGCGTGACATGCTGTCACAGGTGGACGAGTCCATTCGTGGCTCGGTGCGTTTGGGCGATAGCTCCGTCGTGCAGATCTGCGGGCGCGGCGTGGTGACGTTCTGCTGCAAGAATGGAGAGCACCGCGCGCTTTCGGATGTCTACTTCATCCCCCAACTGTGGACGAGCATTGTAAGCCTCGGGCAGCTCGACAAACACGGATGCAAGTCCGTGATCGAGGACGGCGTGCTCTGTCTCTACGACAGGCAGCGCGTTCTGCTGGCGCGGGTGCAGCGGACGAGCAACCGGCTCTACGTCGTGGCTCTGAACTTGGCTGCGCCCGTGTGTCTCCTTGCGCGTGGAGGAGACGAAGCGTGGCGATGGCATGGACGCTTCGGGCACCTCCGTTTCCGTGCGCTGCATGACCTGGGCGCGAAGGGGATGGTGTGCGGCATGCCGACGATCCAGCACGCCGAGCAGTTCTGCGAAGGATGTACGCTGGGAAAGATGCACCGCACGCCGTTCCCGCGCGCGTCTGCATACCGCGCGGAGCAGGGGCTCGAGGTTTTCCATGGCGACCTCTGCGGCCCCATCACGCCGGCGACTACGTCCGGTAACAAATACTTCCTGCTCATTATTGATGATCACAGTAGATACATGTGGTTGGAAGTGCTCAGGAGCAAGGACGAGGCGTTCAAGTTCTTCAGAAAGATCAAGGCAGCCGCGGAGACACAGTATGGCGCAAAGCTCAGGGCGTTCCGCACCGATCGTGGCGGCGAGTTCAACTCGAACGAGTTCACCGCGTACTGTGAGGAGCTCGGGATCCTGAGGAACACGACGACGCCGTACTCCCCACAACAAAATGGAGTCGTCGAGCGTCGCAACCAGTCTGTGGTCGAGATGGCCTGTAGCCTCTTGAAAAGCAGGGGGTGCCGAGCACATTCTGGGGCGAGGCAGTGTGTACGGTGGTGCACATCCTCAACCCATCGCCGACGAGGAGCCTGCAGGGCATGACACCCTATGAGGCATGGCGCAAGAAGAAGCCGACGGTCGACTACTTCCGCACTTTCGGCTGCGTTGCGCACGTCAAACTCGTCGGCCCCGGCGTGACCAAACTGGCAGACAGGTCGAGGCCTGGCATCTTCCTGGGCTACGAGGCGGGCACCAAGGGCTATCGGGTGTATGACCCGGTCGGCAAGCGCCTGTACATCACCCGCGACGTGCGCTTCGAAGAAGAATGGCGATGGGACTGGAGTAAGGACGGTGGCGACTTGGAGTGCGCTCACCAGTTCACTGTCGTGTACTCGGACGCGGGCGCGCCCACAACCACGACCTACTCCGTGTCCCCGGAGCCGACAACGCCACCTGGAACGCCCATGACACCAACTGCGCCAGCTTCGCCGCTTACTCCAAGCACACCGCGGACGCCCCCGTATGGCGGATCCACCGCGGACACGCCGAGCGCGACGAGCACGTCAGCCTCGGCGGATTCAAGCCCGTCCACACCGGCCACCCCCTACGATTCAGATGACGGGTGGGTAACGCCACCCACTGGCGAGGATTACGGCGCTGAGGGGGTACCTGTCCGTTGGAAATCGATGGAGTACGTCATCGACCACGCGCCGACGTGCACTCTGGAGTACAACGGGCTCTGTCTCTCTGCAGCAGAGGAGCCCGCGTCTGTGCAGGAGGCTCTGGACGAACCGGCTTTGCGCAGTGCGATGGAGGCGGAGATGGAGTCGATCCGTTCCAACGACACCTAGATCCCGGCCACGCTGCCCGCCGGTCACCGCGCCATTGGATTGAAGTGGGTCTTCAAGGTCAAGCGCGATCCGGACGGAAAGATCATAAAGCACAAGGCTCGTTTGGTCGCTAAGGGATATGCACAGCGGCAGGGAGTGGATTTTGATGAGGTTTTTGCACCTGTCCCTCGTCTGGAGACAGTGCGGCTACTGCTGGCCGTGGCGGCTCATCGGAGCTGGGGTGTACATCACATGGATGTGCGCTCCGCGTTCCTCAATGGGGATCTCCAGGAAGAGGTGTATGTTCACCAGCCCGCAGGTTTTGTCGACAGCAACAATACACACTGCGTGCTCAAGCTGCATAAGGCTCTGTATGGTCTTCGTCAGGCTCCTCGCGCATGGAATGCAAAGCTGGACACCACACTCCGTGCACTTGGTTTCAAACGGTGCCAGCTCGATCATGCATTGTATAGGCGGGAGGACAAGGATGGTTTCTTGCTGGTTGGGGTGTATGTGGATGATCTGATAATCACAGGCACAGAGGCAGAGGCCATTGAACACTTCAAGAAACAGATGCAAGAACTCTTTTAGATGACTGATCTGGGTCTCCTCAGCTATTACCTGGGAATTGAGGTGAAACAAGAGGATGATGGGATCACAGTGTGTCAGTTAAGCTATGCGGCAAAGATCTTGGAGGAAGCAGGTATGAGTGACTGCAACTCCAGCAGCACGCCGATGGAAAACCGTCTGAAGATGAAGAAAAACACTGGTCAGGAAGTGGACTCAATAGAGTACCGCAGTGTGATTGGCAGTCTGAGATACCTGGTAAACACCAGGCCTGACATCTCATATGCAGTAGGAATACTCAGCAGGTTCATGGAATCACCTGAGAAGAGCACTGGATAGCTGTGAAGCAACTTCTCCGCTACATCAAAGGTACACTTGGCCTTGGGTGTTTCTTCAGAAAAGGAGAGAAGGATGTGTTGACAGGCTACAGTGATAGTGATCATGCTGGTGATCTAAACGATCGTAAGAGCACCACTGGAGTTGTACACTTCCTTGGATCAAGTGTGGTCACCTGGACCTCGCAGAAACAGAAGATCGTGGCTCTCTCATCATGTAAAGCAGAGTATATAGCAGGAGCAACTGCTGCAACACAGTCTGTCTGGCTGAGTAGGCTCCTTGCAGAAATGGTTGGCGAAGAGGTGCAGAAAGTGAACTTGAAGATCGACAACAAGTCAGCCATTGAACTCAGTAAGAACCCAGTCTATCATGAGCGGAGCAAACACATTGATCTCAGGTATCATTATATACGAGAGTGTGTTGAGCTGGGCAGGATTGATGTTGAGCACGTACGAACAGGTGATCAGGTCGCAGACATTCTCACAAAGTCTTTGGGCAGGACTCAGTTCAGTGAGTTACGAAGCAGGCTTGGGGTCACTCAGGTGCAGCAGATTAGGGGGTGATTTGTCAGATAATCAGCTGCACCAACATGTTCAGAGAAGTTCAGTTAGTTCAGTTAGTTAGCTGAATAAAATTCAGTCTGTCAGCGTGTGTGTGTGCACGTACAGATTCAGTATTCTTCAGGTTAGTAGTTAGCGACTTTGTAGCTCCCCCGATGCAGCGCCGTGGGATGGCATGGATCACGCAGATCGTGGCGAGCATGTAGGGTTCAAACATGACGAGCATCGTGGGATGGCGCGATCGGTAGGCTCGTTCGTGGGCGACCATTTCTCCTTCTTTTCAGCAGCTCGTTGGTGAGCTAGCTTAATAACAGAAACCCCGAAAAGCTGCTCGGCAGTTTTTGCAGCGAAAGTTTCAGTCTTCCACCTCTCTCCCTCTCTCGTTCGGTTGCCGGTGTTCTGCAACTACACAATTTACCCAAAGCTGCTTCACCTCTTCACAACCTCCACTTTCTCCTGCAACGTCGGGCGGGCGGGATGTGGAGGAGGCGTAGGGTGGGCTAGCGGAAGAGAAATGACGATGTGGCAGCCGTTGGTGGTGACGGCGTCACTCCTCCTATCGTTGCCTCAAGGAGGTGGAGCCCGTCCGGTCGCCAGGCGCAACGAAGAGGAGCAGGGGATGGGTTAGGCGGAGGGCAGCAACGGGCATGAGAGAGGTGGGGGTGAGGGCTACGGGAAGGGGAGGAGGTCGGCCGTGCAGGAGACGGAGCGATGGCTGGAAAGGGGAGGGAGCAAGTACGGGGAGTTAATTGCACTGGAGTGCCACAATTGGGCATTATGTGGGGCTTGGTAACAAGGCCTGCATGGCAACCTCCCCGGCATGGGAAGACTCCTCCATGACGGCTGAGCAGCGGGAGAGTTGTACTTTTGATCTTGTTAAATCGCACTAATGTGGTGGCCCTATAAGTGGTTAAAATGATCTTCTGGCGAGCGCCCGTCATAAACGTGCTTAAAACAGCCGAACCGTCTATCCTTGATTTTTGCAAGGAGATTATGTGTAAACATGGTGGTATTTTACAACAAAGTCATAGAGTGATGGTTTTCTCCAGAACTATATATAAATGTCAATGTGAATAGCCCCTAATGTGACAGCCGGCGTGGATATCCCGACCATGCAAAGCAAAACCGAACCGAAATGAAACGTCCAAGTCACTGCCGGATAGCGACCAAGCACATAGCCACGTTTCGTGCTAGGTACACTTGGGCCGGCCCTACTAGCTCCTTTCAGGTTTAGGCAGGTTCTATAACTTCGTTAGACCGTTTTGTGTGTGTGTTTTACATTCCATTATTTTTGCTTTTTAATTTTCGTAAACTTATTTTTTGATTTCTGATTTTTGGTCTTTCATGTTCGCTTTTCCTTTTCTTTTTATTGTTTTATTTTCCTTTCTTCATTTTTCATTTCATGAACATCTTTCAAATTCGTGAGCATTTTTTGAAAGAGTGAACATTTTGGAAACCATGAACATGTTTTTGGAATCATGATTTTTTTAAAAACATTTATGATTTTTCTAAAAAATCTTGATAAAGGATCAAATTTCCAAACCTTTTTCAAAGTCATGGACATTTTTTTGAAAATGTGAACATTTTTACAAATGCATGAACATTTCTAAAAAGTGTGTACATTATTTTGAAACTCGTGAATATTGTTTTTAAACAGCAAACATTTTTTGAAATTCATGACCAATTGTTTATGAAAATTTTCTGAAATGCATGACTTTTTTTTTGAATTATGAACGTTTTGGGAATCAGCGGAAGTATTAAATCGATGAATTTTTTCTGAAATTCAAATAGTTTCCCACTCACGTCGTCCATGTACAACGCGCACCTTTTTTCACTCATGTCAATTTGGAGAGAGACCTTGAAGCCATACCATTCTCCGAATTAATAACTTTGGTTTCCCATCATCCTGGTATAAATTCAAACTTACCTGAAATAGTCGGTAGTAAGTTTATTTTGCCTTTCCCTGTTTCCAAATTTATAAATAAAGGGTGTGAATATAGATCTGACGTCATATCTGGAGCATCTCTGGAGCAAATGAATGGTTTGCTATGAGGGATCCCTGCTCGAATGTTTTCGTTTGAAAGGACGCCCTTACCCCTACCCAACCCCGTACACGCGTGCAAGCCCCACGCCAGTTGGGCCCTTTCTGAAGCCTCATGGCACAACACAATTCCCTTTTGCATAGAAAATAAAAAAATTCATATACAAACACAAAAAAGGAAAGAAAATCACAATGCCATATGCCGTAAGTATTGCCGTGGGGTGTATAAAATTTAATTGCCATGTTATATACAAAAAAAATTGCCGACATCTAGTACATTACCAAAGAAAGAGCATCCATAGTAACATTGCCATGTCAAATGTAGAGAGACAAAAGAAAAATTGCCAAAATGTAGAGCAAAATAAAAAACACAAATCGGCATAAGTTTAGCATGATAGTTAGGGGGCTATATTTGAACATAATTTGTGTTATCTCAATGCAATACATCAAATTTAAAAATTGCCATGATCGAGAAACTAAATATGCCATATCTTAAAAACATAAATAAAACATACCAATTATGTTTGAAGCTAACTTGCCCTTGTTCGTAAAGATGACGTCATTTTTTATGGAAATAGTATCATGAAACAAATTTGTCATGGGATGTCCCAATAAATTTGTAATGGTTTACAAAAAAGAGTTTACAATGGTTTGTTCAACAAATTTGGCATGTTCCAAATATAATTGACCATGCTCGAAATAAAAATTAAATTTCTGTTGTAGAAAAAGTAAATTTTCCATGGCCACATATATAAATTTTCCATGCTAAAGAACAAAAACTATATACGTGTATTGTTCGATAAATTTACCATGGTCTAAAAAAATGAAATTTACAATGGTTTAAAAAAAATTAATTTTGCCGTGGTTCATAAAGTATATTTTCCATCATCCATAAAGTTCCATGGTCTGTAAAGTATATTTGCTATGGTGCAAAGAAAGAAAGTTGCAAGGTGTGTGGAACAAAATTCATATAGTTGCCATGTGAGCATTAACTATTTTCTAAAATTTTCCACGTTTTTAAGAAAAAAGTGTTTTCAAATTGCATGTTATCATAAGAAAAAAAAATTCAAAATTTGCCATGACAGGAGAACAAAATGTTTTCTTGGAAGTTTGCCAATGCGGACTTTGTAAGTAGATGCATTAGTTACCTCTAAGTTTCAGAGTAGGAACGAATCAGGTAGTACACGGGGACGGGGTTGGCTCCCTCACAAACATGGATGGACTCCGACAACCTTATGAGTTACACAAAAAATAGAGCAAAGGAGAGTGTGACATTAGGGTGATCCAAAAGCTTCATGAACAACAAGTATACCGTCATCGATGCATATTGTTGCGCTGACAAGTGTGTGGGAATCATGAAAAATTATCGAGTACAAACCCGAATCACGCTAATAAATTTACATTCTACAAAAGTATAAATTCAAAAAATTCACACGAAATTATGAACTGTATGATTTTGATGCAAATTGTTGAGTATGCAACTGTCATATTGAATAACTATTGTCCTCTTCACGAACATAAATGGTAAAATGATAGAGAAACTGGTACTAACTACAAGCTAGAGCAGAAGCTGAAGTTCAAGGACAAACTACTTATTGACACTTCATACACTCTACAATTCTCTATTTAGTTACAACTAAACTTCATAGTCTTCTATTTTATACACATATGTCAAGTTATTTATATTAGTATATTCCTATAGTCTAAAACACTCCACCTAGTTCTATATAGATATTTAAGGATATTATTTCTGTTGAGCACTATAATACATTAAGGGCATCAATGGTCAGACCACATCAAAATTTTCTCTTGTGTCTTTCATGCCCCCCCCAACAAAAACCACACAAATATGCGCACATTAAACTAGTGCGGAGAATACAAAAATGAGCATGTCGTAAAATTCCTTTGTTTTAGTCCGCGTATGATCAGGAAATGATGGTCTTCCAATCTAGCGTTTCTCTATTACTTAATTTGAATTTGCTACATCAAAAACACTACTAGGACTTAGTCAAAAAATGATTAAAACAAAATAAAAATGTTTAGTATAAATATGTGATCATCTCCAATCAGCCGAAGCAAAAAACACTCCAGCTAGCTCGAGAAGAAGAAGCTCTAATCAGCTTAGTAGATTTCTAGTCTAAAACACTCTACATGGTTCTGCATATATATATTTAAGGATATTATTTGTAATGAGCACTATAATAAATTTGGGGCATAAATGGTCACGTCTCATGGAAAGTTTCTCTTGTGTCTTGCATGATCCCCCCCCCCCTCCAAAACACACACACAAATATGTACATATTAAATTAGTGTGGAGAATCCAAAAATTAGTATGTCTTCAAATTCCTTTGTTTTAGTCCAATATGATGAGGAAATGATGGTCTTCCAATCTAATGTTTCTATATTACTTAATTTGAATTTGCTACATCAAAATACACTATTAGGACTTAGTCGAAAAATGAATTAGGACAAATAAAAATGTTTAGTATAAATATGTGATCATCTCCGATCAGTCAATGTCAAAAACTCGACCTAGCTCGAGAAGAAGATCCATAAAGTACGACAAGACGACTAGAGGACTAAGCTTGAAGAACTCACATCTCTCGACGCGAAGTAGATGCCATCCGTTGATAGGCCAACAAAGCAATGCGCGAGCGAGAAGTTGTTGCGAAAAATGTACTTTCACTGTTGATAATGGAATCTAGATTTATTTTGACTTATTTGTGTTCGATGTTCTCTTAATGTATTGATGTGCTTGGTAGAGAAATTAATATCCATCATGTGGCGTAAAATGTGCTCTAAGTTCCAGCTTGATATGTTGTTGATCTATTGCTATGATCTACTTGAAGATGTTATATTTTGATTATATCCAACCTGTTAATGAAGATAGTATCGATCTTTTGTTTTGGTTTCTATCATTTTCTTCAATAGTTCACCTTTTTGTGGTATATTAAATGTTGGTTGTCCCTCTCCTTATGGGCTTGTTTTTGAAATGCACTTCAGTAAGCTTCGTTATGGGCTTAAGAGCACATATGATGAAGTTTGAATGTTGTGCCAATACTTGGATTGACTGCATCTGAACAACTTATAAGAACATGGACAAAGTCCATTAGCTGGATTAACGTCGTCTTTTTGTGTTCATATGCACATGGAAAAAGAATCAAAGAGTTCAAACTCAGGCCAATGTCGAGGAGCCCAAATGGGTTTTTCCAACTTTCCTATTTCCTTGAGATGCCTTTTTTGTTATGTAACTAAACAGATAGACTATCAACGAATGTTAGATTCTAAGAATATGATCATACTAACATTAAAAAGTCTATCAACAAATGTTAGATTCTAACATTTGTCATGCGAAACGTCGAAGCGTTGGCCCTTTCCCCTTTTTATTTGCAAGTCGGGCATGCGGATTTACCACACACCCCCAACTCCTCTTTCCAAGCAAATCACGCAAGAGCTTCCCTTCCTCCAGGTCCAACCCTGAGAGCTTCTGATGGCAAGGGGCACGGGATCTTCGAGCCGCCCTCACGGCCCTGTCAGAGGGAACTGGGGCAACCCCAGTTGCGCTAGCGCATCCAACTGGAGCGCCTAGCCAAGCAAGGATATTTGCCAGATTCAGATCTGACAGTGACCCGCTCAGGATTGACATCCATGAACGGCCAAGTGCACGTAGAGAATCACCCTTCTCGTTAAGAGGGAGAAAGGGTATTTTTTGTCTCCTTCTTACTATGCGACCTAGGGTTTCCCATTCACCCCTTCCTTCGGGCATGTTGGAGTTCTATGGGCTACAGCTTCACCACTTCACTCCCAACTCGATTTTACATATCGTAGGGTACAACGCCCTTTCCGAGATGCACCTCAGATGCGAGGCGCACTTCGGGCTATGGAGCAAGTATTTCTGCGTAGTGCCCTGCTCTCTTGCTGAGAAGTTATCTGACGTGAGGGCAGCTGAAGTTTGCCGAATTGAGGGGACCGAATACCCATCAGCCACACCTCAGGAGGATATCGCGTCTTGCCAACCGAGTGGTTTTATATAGATGGCGTTCCCCTCCTTGACCCAGTTCGGCCTAGACTACCCTCGTTCTCCATGGAACCCCCGAAGAGGCGTTATAGCTGGAGGCCGCAGGGCCCTACCCAAGAGTAAAGTGCCGAGGTAATCAAGACTCACTATAATAGATGTAATGGCCACGGACATAAATCGAAGAGTCCAACCACTTCGGCAGCGCCTTCATCTGTTGTGCGGGTTCAACGGGACCGATGAGTCTTCACGAACAATTCGGGAGAGCATCCTCGACCAAGCAGCCTTTGGAACAGCGCTGGCCGGTATTTATCAGGGGGCGGTGGAGGACTTCGCCCAGAGACAATTCCAAGACGGGCTGTCGTACTACAACCCCGCCGACATAGTAAGTTTTTCATGAGTTTCTCATCCATTCGAGTTGTTTAATATCTGATCAGCCGTTTACTAGTTCTGAACAGAGATGGAGGCATTGGGTTGAGGCCATTGTTGACACACGAACACGTCACGTGTACCCTCGACGCCGGGGGTGATGCACCGCAGCTCACGTCGAGGGAGACCCGACCGACAGCGCGATACGCAAGACAGTCGACGGGCGCTTTTGCAAACCCGAAAACCCCACACCCCCGGGAGGGACCCCGTCAGGGAGTGCGGCGGCTATGGGCTGCCCTAGGTCTTCGCTCGCCCCTAGAGCCTCGGGATTCGCAGCTCTCAAACACGAAGAACAGCGAAGAACGAGAGAGAAAAACGGTGGAGAGATAAAACGTAGATGAAAAAGTAGTATATTGATTTGTTCGATTGTGTGTTGTTCAATCGGCCGTCACCCCCAACATATATAAGAGTAAAGGATTCATCTAGGCTTTCCTTGGAAGAAAATTATATCAATTCACGTCCTAGAGTCCTAGTTTTACTCCAACTCGGATTCAGCTCGAATCTGGTCCAAACTTCTGTCCTGCTTCTTGCGCGGGTCGTGGAATTTGCATATGACCTCCGATTGGGAAGATTAAAATACCAAATTTGTGCGCCTCGACGTGACGAACAATTCTCATGTTGAACACTTTTCGTTCTTGCAGCAGACTGAATTATCCGAGTCTCGTAATGAATTTGCATGCCATATGCTATCTCTGATGATGATGACCCAAAAACCAAATTTCACCGTTTTTACGATACGCACAACTTCCGTATTGAACACTTCTCCATCCGAAATCATCTTGATAAACTTTTGGGCATATGTTCAGTTTCACTCGGATTTGAGCTCATCCACTCGGATATTAGAGTCTTTCACTCGGATGGTTCGACTGGACTCTTTCACTCGGATGTTTAGAATTTTTCACTCGGATGACTATATTTTCACTCGGAAGACAATCTTTCACTTGGATGATGACCACATTTTCAGTCAGAAGACAATCTTTTACTCGATCGATAAGTTTTCACTCGACCTTTTACTCGATCGGTCGGTTGTCACTCGGCCTTTTACTCGATCGGTAGGTTTTTGACCTTTTACTTGATCGGTAGGTTTTCACTCAACCTTTTACTCGATCGGTAGGTTTCACTCGGATGGTAAAACTTTCCACTCGGATTTCCTGACTGAAAAGACAGCCTGATCTTGATTTGCCTCTCCAGGTTGCATACGACCTCGGATTGAGACAAATTTTATATGAAAATCGATCGTCTCAACAAGACGAAACTTTTTCGTGTTGAAGGTTTTTCGATTCAATGCAGTCTTGAAGCTGAATTGCTCACGCATTGCATCAGACACTCATCAACATGTGTCTGGTGTCAAGCGTAATATTTTGGTCTCTGGCCTGTCCAAACCGTATTGACTGTAAATTTTGCATACGAACTCGGGTTAAGATGATTTATATATGAAAATCAATTGCCTCGACGAGACGAAGACAATTCCTTTAAAGTGCTCCTTCATCTGAGGTCATATTGAGGGCGTAATCGGCCGAAAAGCACTCAGAACACTAAATTTTGTCACTCGGAGTACAGCTTCGGCCACTGAGATAAGGTCGAATAGCGATAGCCTAAATATCAAAGTTATTCCACTCGACGATGTGAAACTTTCTCATGCCGAAAACCCTTTCACTCTGTATTTTGCTAAAATTAGGTGTCAACAGCCATAAGCAGCCGGCACTCGAGCCAGAGTTGCACCGCCGAGCAGAGGAGCCATAAGTACCCAGTGAAAACTGGATTTCAGTGCAAAGCTGGAAACTTTCTTCCTGAGCCTTTAGATCAACAACCAATGGCACAGATCAAAGGTGGGAATTGTAACCAACCACTTAACTCCACTTTACACAGGACCCCCTCTTACACCACGATCAGAAAATTTCCCGTGACCCTTTGAACGCTTCGTCTTTGATCTGCTAGATCATGACGTCATCGCCTTTGAGACCTCGCCCTTCGCCGGAATTCGATGCCCAAGCCCAACACGATCATACATCCATAGATCGCATAAAAGAAACACGATTATGTACAACTAGAAAATTGCATCATTCAGGTACAACTTCACAAACGAGGAGCTACCGATCGAATCACGCTTCCACATTGCCATGCAAAACAACTTCGATGCCACACTGCGGCTCATTCCGCCGGCGAGCGTGCGCCAGTGCGGCCGTGGCCAGAGGTGCATATAGCACAGGCAGTGGCACGGCTGCTGAGACACCGTCTCATGGGACCATCGACGTGGTCGCCGAGTGCAGACAATTCAACGCCAGGCAGGGGCGGCGCTACCGTTTCTTCGAGTCGCCGTCTTGCGAGAGCAGCGCCGCGGCCGAGAGTGATCGTCGGACGGGGGCAGCACCAAGGCCGTTGAGTTTCCGTCGCGCGGGTGCAACGGTGTCGTTCTATCCAGCAGGCGCATAGTTCACCGGCGGCATCTCGGTGTACACGCAGATAGGGTGTCGAGAAGATAATCCGCCAGCTAATTACGGAATAAGAGGAGTCTATGTGTAAAGTATAGTTAAGTCGTTGGCTAGAACTCCCACTTTTGACCCGTTCGCTGTTGATCTAACGGCTCATGAAGCAAGTTTCCAGATTTTCACTGAATTCTTGTTTTCACTGGATACTTCGCCTAAGATCATTTAGCCCTTATTTATGGAGGGAGGACATTTTATCTGGAGAGCCTTGATGGCTCAAGGGTGGCCATTGCCCCCGACGTGTCAGGAACGAGGCCAGCTTCATCGATAACGCCCCCTTCCTTTAATCGAAAGCGAGCTGCTCGCCCTCCAGCCCCTAGTCGTTTGACTTCTCCAAAGGGACGGCGTTCCAAATGTCCACGTCGAGAAATGGCGCTACAAGGGAGGCCCCCATGGGAGGCGCAAGAAGCGCATGCCAAGGTCATGGGGGCAGGCGAAAGTGCCTCCTCAATCACCAGGTAAATCCTTGATTGCTGCATTTGTAAAGGTGCCATCTCAGGCCCTGGCCCCTTTGATCATTCGCAGGCAGCCATCGCCTTCCTCCGTAGCAGCGAGCATGATGGCAGCCTCACACAGGGAAGCGGAAGCATGCCCTATCACGGGAGTTACCCCCGAGGTTCCCCAGCCCAAGGAGTCGGCGACCAGCTCGGCTACTCCTTCCGAGATCCAATGTGCCGCGAATTACCACCAGCGAAAGGGTTCCCTGAGGAATTCGGCCTTCTCGGATCGGGAGTTCAACGCCCTCAGCCCGGAGGATGCGTACCTTGGGGCAAACTGAGGTGCTTTTGATCAGTCGTTAGGCGTCTTGTCGCAAGGTTTATGGGTAAGGCTTCACTCGAGTTTATATTGCTTCAGGCTTCATGCGTTTCCTCATTTGTTTGAAGGCAAACAAGACTGCCAATTACGGTAGTAGCCCCTAAGGCTTGGTATGGGCGAATGCGACCGTAGCAAGGGTTGAGTACTAATAGTGTATGTCATCGTTCACAGGAAGCTCAGGCAAAGAATGACCAACTGACCGAGGCGCTTGCCCAAACGAAGGGGAAGCTTGATGCTGCCTTGGCCGAGGTGGAGCAGGTGAAAAAGTTCACCATGGAGGTGCACGGTAAGTGCTTTTTCTGGCATAGATTATTGACGGCATGGAGATTATGAGATGTCATGATGTCATAATCCATTGTAGCAGCAGAAGCCCTAGGTCATCTTGGGAGAGATCTTAAGCAGACCCGCGAGGATTTGATGTATGCGGAGTTGCAGCGCCAAGCAAACCAACATGTGGTGACCCAAAGGGTGGATGGCGTCAACACGCTATGGGCCAAAAATGCTCGACATGCCCAGGAAATTGAGAGCTTAAAAAGCTCAACTTGCTGCTGCTGAATTGAAGAATTGTCGAACGAATGATATGATTTTTGGTAAATTGTGATTTTCAAAAATCATTCCTGAGTGAGGATTATCCAAGATGATTAGCGGGGTTACTCATTTTTCTTGGTAGGTCTCTGTCCGGCCTACCCCTTGACACCCGAGGTCCGGTGCCCGAAGACATGGCGGATCGTCTATCCGCGGTGCACGAGAGTACGCGGAAATCGATGAATGATGTTTTCAAGGCTTTATGGCCCAAAGTGGTGCAAGTCCCCGAAGACATGGTCGTCCTAGTCGAACAGATGAAAAGAGCTCGGCGCCGAATCCAGGCTTGGAAGGTGCCCGCCTGTCGGGAAGGGGCGAGGGAGGCTTGGGCCATGGTTAAGACCCAGTATACAGATCTTAATACGATTGATCTAGCCGAGGTAAGACCTATGGGGCCGGATGGGGAAGAAATACCCACTAGTCTCGTATATGAGAGTGTTATGCCCGCTGCTCGGTTTTCAAGAAGAACTGCGCTCTAGACACCTTAATAGACGGACTAGACCGTGTGTAATCAATTATTCATGTATGACTTTATGTATCAAAGTACTTTATGTCAATCTTTAGACCGCACTTCTGATACGTCTCCGTCGTATCTATAATTTTTTATTGTTTCATGCCAATATTATACAACTTTCACATACTTCTGGCAACATTTTATACGATTTATTGGACTAACATACTGATCCATTGCCCAGTGCCAGTTCCTATTTGATGCATGTTTTTTGTTTCGCAGAATATCCATATCAAACTAAGTCCAAATGCAATAAAAATTTATGTATAATTATTTTGGAATATATGTGATTTTGGGGAGGTGGAATCAACGCAAAAGGAGGCCCACAGCCCCCACAGTGTACCAGGGCACGCCCCAAGGCCCAGGCGCATGGTGGTGGGTTGTGGTCACCTCATAAGGCAGTTGCTGCTATACTTCAGGAGCAAGTTAGCTTATATCCGAAAAAAATCGTGTTAAAATTGTTGGGGAACATAGTAATTTCAAAAAAATTCCTACGCACATGCAAGATCATAGTGATGCATAGCAACGAGAGGGGAGAGTGATGTCTACGTACCCTCGTAGACCGTAAGCGGAAGCGTTATGACAACGCGGTTGATGTAGTCGTACGTCTTCACGATTCGACCGATCCTAGCACCTAAGTTACGGCACCTCCGCGGTCTGCACATGTTCGGCTCGGTGACGTCCCACGAACTCTAGATCCAGCTGAGTGTTGAGGGAGAGCTTTGTCAGCACGACGGCGTGATGACGGTGATGATGAAGCTACCAGTGCAGGGCTTCGCCTAAGCACTGCAACGATATGATCGAGGTGGATTATGGTGGAGGGGCACCGCACACGGCTTGGAACAATCAACTTGTGTGTCTTAGGGTGCCCCCTGCCCCCGTATATAAAGGAGCAAGGGGGAAGGCCGTCCGGCCCTTGGGGCACGCCAAGGAGGGCAGGAGTCCTCCTCCTAGTAGGAGTAGGACTCCTCCTTTCCTAGTCCAACTAGGAAGAAGGAAGGGGGAAGGAAGGACAGGGAGAAAGGGAGGAAAGAGGAAGTGCCGCCCCTCCTCCTTGTCCAATTCGGACTCCCAAGGGGGGGGCAGCCCTAGGCCCTCTCCTCTCTCTCCCACAAGGCCCATGTTGGGCCATTAGTTCCCCCGGGGGTTCCGATAACCCCCGGCACTCCGATAAATATCCGGTGACCCCCGGAACTCATGCGGTGTCCGAAAATAGTCATCCAATATATCAATCTTTATGTCTCGACTATTTCGAGACTCCTCGTCATGTCCGTGATCACATCCGGGATTCTGAACTACCTTCAGTACATCAAAACACATAATCTCATAATATCGATCGTCACTGAACGTTAAGCGTGCGGACCCTACGGGTTCAAGAACTATGTAGACATGACCGAGACTCATCTTCGGTCAATAAGCAATAGCGGAACCTGGATGCTCATATTGGTTCCTACATATTCTACGAAGATCTTCATCGGTCCCGCATAACAACATACGTTGTTCCCTTTGTCATCGGTATGTTACTTGCCCGAGATTCGATCGTCGGTATCTCAATACCTAGTTCAATCTCGTTACTGGCAAGTCTCTTTACTCATTTCGTAATGCATCATCCCGTAACTAACTCATTAGTCACATCGCTTGCAAGGCTTATAGTGATGTGCATTACTGAGAGGGCCCAGAGATACCTCTCCAAAACACAGAGTGACAAATCCTAATCTCGATCTATGCCAACCCAACAAACACCATCGGAGACACATGTAGAGCATCTTTATTATCACCTAGTTACGTTGTGATGTTTGATAGCACACTAAGTGTTCCTCTAGTACTCGGGAGTTGCATAATCTCATAGTCATAGGAACATGCATAAGTTATGGAGAAAGCAATAGCAATAAACTAAACGATCATAGTGCTCAGCTAACGGATGGGTCAAGTCAATCACACCATTCTCTAATGATGTGATCCCGTTTATCAAATGACAACTCTTTGTCTATGGCTAGGAAACTTAACCATCTTTGATTAACGAGCTAGTCAAGTAGAGGCATACTAGTGACACTATGTTTGTCTATGTATTCACACATGTACTAAGTTTCCGGTTAATACAATTCTAGCATGAATAATAAACATTTATCATGATATAAGGAAATATAAATAACAACTTTATTATTGCCTCTAGGGCATATTTCCTTCAGTCTTCCACTTGCACTAGAGTCAATAATCTAGATTACATTTTAATGATTCTAACACCCATGGAGTCTTGGTGCTGATCATGTTTTGCTCGTGAGAGAGGTTTAGTCAACGGGTCTGCAACATTCAGATATGTATGTATCTTGCAAATCTCTATGTCCCCTTCCGACACTTGATGACAGATGAAATTGAAGCATCTCTTGATGTGCTTGGTTCTCTTGTGAAATCTGGATTCCTTCGCCGAGGCAATTGCTCCAGTATTGTCACAAAAGATCTTCATTGGTCCCGATGCACTAGGTATGACACCTAGATCGGATATGAACTCCTTCACCCAGACTCCTTCATTTGCTACTTCCGAAGCAGCTATGTATTCCGCTTCACACGTAGATCCCGCCACGACGCTCTGTTTAGAACTGCACCAACTAACAGCTCCACCGTTCAATATAAACACGTATCCGGTTTACGACTTAAGAGTCATCCGGATCAGTGTCAAAGCTTGCATCGACGTAACCATTTACGACGAGCTCTTTGTCACCTCCGTAAACGAGAAACATATCCTTAGTCCTTTTCAGGTATTTCAGGATGTTCTTGACCGTTGTCCAGTGATCCACTCCTGGATTACTTTGGTACCTCCCTACTATACTTATAGTAAGGCACACATCAGGTCTGGTACACAGCATTGCATACATGATAGAACCTATGGCTGAAGCATAGGGAATAACTTTCATTTTCTCTCTATCTTCTGCAGTGGTCGGGCATTGAGTCTCACTCAACTTCACACCTTGTAACACAGGCAAGAACCCTTTCTTAGACTGGTCCATTTTGAACTTCTTCAAAATCTTATCAAGGTATGTGCTTTGTGAAAGTCCAATTAAGCGTCTGATCTATCTCTATAGATCTTGATGCCTAATATATAAGCAACTTCACCGAGGTCTTTCATTGAAAAACTTTTATTCAAGTATCCTTTTATGCTATCCAGAAATTCTATATCATTTCTAATCAACAATATGTCATCCACATATAATATTCGAAATGCTACAGAGCTCCCACTCACTTTCTTGTAAATATAGGCTTCTCCAAAAGTCTGTAGAAAACCATATGCTTTGATCACACTATCAAAACGTTTATTCCAACTCCGAGAGGCTTGCACCAGTCCATAAATGGATCGCTGGAGCTTGCACACTTTGTTAGCATCCTTTGGATCGACAAAACCTTCCGGTTGCATCATATACAACTCTTCTTCCAGAAATCCATTCAGGAATGCAGTTTTGACATCCATTTGTCAAATTTCATAATCATAAAATGCGGCAATTGCTAACATGATTCGGACAGACTTAAGCATCGCTATCGGTGAGAAGGTCTCATCGTAGTCAACTCCTTGAACTTGTTGAAAACCTTTCGCAACAAGTCGAGCTTTGTAGACAGTAATATTACCGTCGGCGTCAGTCTTCTTCTCTTGAAGATCCATTTATTCTCAATGGCTTGCCGATCATCGGGCAAGTCAACCAAAGTCCGCACTTTGTTTTCATACATGGATCCCATCTTAGATTTCATGGCCTCAAGCCATTTCACAGAATCTGGGCCCATCATCGCTTCCTCGTAGTTCATAGGTTCGTTATGGTCTAGTAACAAAACATCCAGAACAGGATTACCGTACCACTCTGTTGCAGATCTTACTCTGGTTGACCTACGAGGTTCAGTAGTAACTTGATCTGAAGTTTCATGACCACTATCATTAGCTTCCTCACTAATTGGTGTAGGAATCACTGGAACTGATTTCTGTGATATACTACTTTCCAATTCGGGAGTAGGTACAATTACCTCATCAAGTCCTACTTTCCTCCCACTGACTTCTTTCGAGATAAACTCCTTCTCTAGAAAGGATCCATTCTTAGCAACAAATATCTTGCCTTCGGATCTATGATAGAAGGTGTACCCAACAGTCTCCTTTGGGTATCCTATGAAGACACATTTCTCCGATTTGGGTTCGAGCTTATCAGGTTGAAGCTTTTTCACATAAGCATCGCAGCCCCAAACTTTCAGAAACAACAACTTGGGTTTCTTGCCAAACCACAGTTCATAAGGTGTCGTCTCAATGGATTTAGATGGTGCCCTAGCCGTCTCTAAAACATAACCCCAAAACGATAGTGGTAAATCAGTAAGAGACATCATAGATCGCACCATATCAAGTAAAGTACGATTACGACGTTCGGACACACCATTACGTTGTGGTGTTCCGGGTGGCGTGAGTTGCGAAACTATTCCGCATTGTTTCAAATGAAGACCAAACTCATAACTCAAATATTCTCCTCCACAATCAGATCGCAGAAACTTTATTTTCTTGTTACGATGATTTCCACTTCACTCTGAAATTCTTTGAAGTTTTCAAATGTTTCAGACTTATGTTTCATCAAGTAGATATACCCATATCTGCTCAAATCATCTATGAAGGTAAGAAAATAACGATACCCGCCGTGAGCATCAACACTCATCGGACCACATACATCAGTATGTATTATTTCCAACAAGTCTGTTGCTCGCTCCATTGTTCCTGAGAACGAAGTCTTAGTCATCTTGCCCATGAGGTATGGTTCGCAAGTATCAAGTGAAACATAATCAAGTGATTCCAAAAGCCCATCAACATGGAGTTTCGTCATGCGCTTTACACCAATATGACCTAAACGGCAGTGCCACAAATAAGTTGCACTATCATTATTAAACTTATATCTTTTGACTTCAATACTATGAACATGTGTGTCACTACTATCAAGATTTAGTAAAAATAGACCACTCATCAAGGCTGCATGACCATAAAAGATATTACTCATATAAATAGAACTACCATTATTCTCTGATTTAAATGAATAACCGTCTCACATCAAACAAGATCCAGATATAATGTTGATGCTCAACGCTGGCACCAAATAACAATTATTCAGGTCTAAAACTAATCCCAAAGGTAGATGTAGAGGTAGCGTGCCGACCGCGATCACATCGACTTTGGAACCATTTCCCATGCACATCGTCACCTCGTCCTTAGACAATATTTGCTTAATCCGTAGCCCCTATTTTGAGTTGCAAATATTAGCAACAGAACCAATATCAAATACCCAGGCGCTACTGCGAGCATTAGTTAAGTACACATCAATAACATGTATATCAAACATATCTTTCACTTTGTCATCCTTCTTATCCGCCAAATACTTGGGGCAGTTCCGCTTCCAGTGACTAGTCCCTTTATAGTAGAAGCACTCAGTCTCAGGCTTAGGTCCAGACTTGGGCTTCTTCACTTCTTGATCAGCAACTTGCTCGCCATTCTTTTTGAAGTTCCACTTCTTCCCTTTGGCCTTCTTCTTGAAACTGGTGGTCTTGTTGACCATCAACACTTGATGCTCCTTCTTGATTTCTACCTCCGCAGCCTTAGCATTGCGAAGAACTCGGGAATAGTCCTGTCCATCCCTTGCATATTATAGTTCATCACGAAGCTCTTGTAGCTCGATGGTAGTGATTGAAGAACTCTGTCAATGCCACTATCATCAGGAAGATTAACTCCCAGTTGAGTCAAGTGGTTGTGGTACCCAGACATTCTAAGTATATGTTCACTGACAGAACTATTATCCTCCATCTTGTAGCTGTAGAACTTATTGGAGACTTCATATCTCTCAATCCGGGCATTTGCTTGAAATATTAACTTCAACTCTTGGAACATCTCATATGCTCCATGACGTTCAAAACGTTGTTGAAGTCCCGGTTCTAAGCTATAAAGCATGGCACACTGAACTATCGAGTAGTCATCAGCTTTGCTCTGCCAGACGTTCTTAACGTCATCACTAGCATCTGCAGCAGGCCTGGCACCCAGCGGTGCTTCCAGGACGTAATTCTTTTGTGCAACAATGAGGATAATCCTCAAATTACGGATCCAGTCCATGTAGTTGCTACCATCATCTTTCAACTTAGCTTTCTCTAGGAACGCATTAAAATTCAATGGAACAGTAGCACGAACCATTTATCTACAACAACATAGACATGCAAAATACCATCAGATACTAAGTTCATGATAAATTAAAGTTCAATTAATCACATTACTTAAGAACTCCCACTTAGATAGACATTCCTCTAATCATCTAAGTGATCACGTGATCCAAATCAACTAAACCATGTCCGCTCATCACGTGAGATGGAGTAGTTTTCAATGGTGAACATCACTATGTTGATCATATCTACTATATGATTCATGCTCGACCTTTCGGTCTCAGTGTTCCGAGGCCATATCTGCATATGCTAGGCTCGTCAAGTTTAACTCGAGTATTCTGCATGTGCAAAACTGGCTTGCACCGTATGTGAACGTAGAGCTTATCACACCCGATCATCGCGTGGTGTCTCGGCACGACGAACTGTAGCAATGGTGCATACTCAGGGAGAACACTTATAACTTGAAATTTAGTGAGAGATCATCTTACAATGCTATCGCCGAACTAAGAAAAATAAGATGCATAAAGCATAAACATCACATGCAATCAATATAAGTGATATGATATGGCCATCATCATCTTGTTCCTTTGATCTCCATCTCCAAAGCACCATCATGATGACCATCGTTACCGGTGCGACACCTTGATCTCCATCGCAGCATCGTTGTCGTCTCGCCGACTATTGCTTCTACGACTATCGCTACCGCTTAGTGATAAAGTAAAAACAATTACTGGGCGATTGCATTGCATACAATAAAGCGACAATGGCTCCTGCCAGTTGCCGATAACTCTGTTACAAAACATGATCATCTCATACAATAAAATTTAGCATCATGTCTTGACCATATCATATCACAACATGCCCTGCAAAAATAAGTTAGACGTCCTCTACTTTGTTGTTGCAAGTTTTACGTGGCTGCTACGGGCTTAGCAAGAACCGTTCTTACCTACGCATCAAAACCACAACGATTTTTCATCAAGTGTGCTGTTTTAACCTTCAACAAGGGCCGAGCGTAGCCACACTTGATTCAACTAAAGTTGGAGAAACTGACACCCGCCAGCCACCTGTGTGCGAAGCATGTCGGTAGAACCAGTCTCGTGTAAGCGTACGCGTAATGTCGGTCCGGGACATTTCACCCAACAATACCACCGAATCAAAGTATGACATGCTGGTAAGCAGTATGACTATTATCTCCCACAACTCATTTGTGTTCTACTCGTGCATATAACATCTACGCATAAACCTGGCTCGGATGCCACTGTTGGGGAACGTAGTAATTTCAAAAAAAATCCTACGCACACGCAAGATCATGCTGATGCATAGCAACGAGAGGGGAGAGTGATGTCTACGTACCCTCGTAGAACGTAAGCGGAAGCGTTATGAAAACGCGGTTGATGTAGTCGTACATCTTCATGACCCGACCGATCCTAGCACCGAAGTTACGGCACCTCCGCGATCTGCCCACGTTCGGCTCGGTGACGTCCCACGAACTCTAGATCCAGCTGAGTGTCGAGGGAGAGCTTCGTAAGCACGACGGCGTGATGACGGTGATGATGAAGCTACCGGTGCAGGGCTTCACCTAAGCACTGCAACGATATGACCGAGGTGGATTATGGTGGAGGGAGCACCGCACACGGCTTGGAACAATCAACTTGTGTGTCTTAGGGTGCCCCCTGCCCCCGTATATAAAGGGGCAAGGGGGAAGGCCGGACGACCCTTAGGGCACGCCAAGGAGGGGAGGAGTCCTCCTCCTCGTAGGAGTAGGACTCCTCCTTTCCTAGTCCAACTAGGAAGAAGGAAGGGGGAAGGAAGGAGAGGGAGAGAGGGAGGAAAGAGGGGGCCCTGCCCCCCTCCTTGTCCAATTCGGACTCCCAAGGGGGGCAGCCCTAGGCCCTCTCCTCTCTCTCCCACAAGGCCCATGTTGGCCCATTAGTTCCCTCAGGGGTTTCGATAACCCCCGATACTCCGATAAATATCCGGTGACCCCCGGGACTCATCCATTTCGAGACTCCTCGTCATGTCCATGATCACATCCGGGATTCCGAACTACCTTCGGTACATCAAAAAACATAAACTCATAATACCGATCGTCACCGAATGTTAAGCGTGCGGACCCTACGGGTTTGAGAACTATGTAGACATGATTGAGACTCGTCTCCGGTCAATAACCAATAGCGAAACCTGGATGCTCATATTGGTTCCTACATATTCTACGATGATCTTCATCGGTCAAACTGCATAACAACATACGTTGTTCCCTTTGTCATCGGTATGTTACTTGCCCGAGATTCGATCGTCGGTATCTCAATACCTAGTTCAATCTTGTTACCGGAAAGTCTCTTTACTCGTTCCATAATGCATCATCCCGTAACTAACTCATTAGTCACATTTCTTGCAAGGCTTATAGTGATGTGCATTACCGAGAGGGCCCAGAGATACCTCTACGAAACACGGAGTGACAAATCCTAATCTCGATCTATGCCAACCCAACAAACACCATCGGAGACACCTATAGAGCATCTTTATAATCAGCCAGTTACGTTGTGACGTTTGATAGCACACTAAGTGTTCCTTCGGTATTCGGGAGTTGCATAATCTCATAGTCATAGGAACATGTATAAGTCATGGAGAAAGCAATAGCAATAAACTAAATGATCATAGTGCTCAGCTAACGGATGGGTCAAGTCAATCACATCATTCTCTAATGATGTGATCCCGTTTATCAAATGACAACTCTTTGTCTATGGCTAGGAAACTTAACCATCTTTGATTATCGAGCTAGTCAAGTAGAGGCATACTAGTGACACTCTGTTTGTCTATGTATTCAAACATGTACTAAGTTTCCGATTATACAATTCTAGCATGAATAGCAAACATTTATCATGATATAAGGAAATATAAATAACAACTTTATTATTGCCTCAAGGGCATATTTCCTTCGAAAATCTCAATGCTCGGAGTTACGGATCTTCAGGAATATTTTAAACGGTTTTCGGCCAGAAAACAGGAATGCGAGACAGAAGAGAACAGATAGACAGATCCAATCTAGGAGGGGCTCTTGCCCCTCCGCCACCATGGAGGCCATGGACCAGAGGGGGAACTCTTGTCCCATCTAGAGAGGAGGCCATGGAAGAAGAAGAAAGAGGGGGGCTCTCTCCGCCCCTCTCTCCCGGTGGCGCCGGAACGCTGCCGGGGGAATCATCGTGTAGTGGCGATCTACTCCAACAACTCCGTCATCTTCACCAACATCTTCATCACCTTCCCCCACTAGTGCAGAACCGGCCTTTAGTGCCGGTTCGTGAAGGCCTTTAGTGCCGGTTCGCCAACCGGCACTAAAGAGTGGGGACTAAAGGTCCCCCCCCTTTAGTACCGGTTCGTCACGAACCGGCGCTAAAGTGCCACCACGTGGCACGAGCTAGGCCCGTTTGCGTGTAGGGCATTAGTACCGGTTGGTAACACCAACCGGTACTAAATGTTTGGGAGTTTTTTTATTTTTTCTTTAATTTTGTGTTTTCAATTTAATTTAGTGATTGTTTTACATTATAATGAGTTGTTAAATCGTTAGGTGAAAGTACCGCGGATTAGTTTCGACTGGATGCATTGGATAGCTAGCTAAGTGATCAAGTATATGCCATATCCATATTAATTATACTTGATCAACTATAATATATATGGATATGGCATATACTTGATCACTTAGGTAGGATCCATCCAGCTGAAACTAATCTGCGGTTTCTTTCATTAAATGATATAATAACTCATCATCATCATCATATTAATCATCATAGTCATGCATTACCGCTAGCTATATATCTAATCACCACCAGCACTACTAGCTTAAAGAAGAAACATTCACTTGTACCAGAAGCAAAAATATCATCGAGTTCAACATGATTGTCATGATATTATAAGCGTTCATATATAACACCACAAAAGCAAATCACTTAAGTTCAGAACGAAGAACACGGACATGAAAGGACAAGTACTAAGAGCAGCATGAACTAGCTAAATCACTCCTGCTAGCTACTCTCTCTCTGGTAAAATAGCATAGAACATGTATAACTCTCCTGATTCATCAAACTGGAGCATGCCGATGAACCTGTCTCCTAATCATGGGATGCACTTCTCATTGCTGCCCCCTAGTACTTCTCTGCGATCGTTAACAATTTTCCTCCAATCTTTCACTATTAAGCATTCATCGCTTCTAGAAATCCTGAATGCATTAATGTGCAATGCAGGATATCTTGGCCGTAAGCTAACAATTGACATGCGACCTTTAGTCTTGATCCCCTGAGGCACAACTGTCATCGGGAGTCCCTGTTGAAGAACATCGTATAGTACTTAATTAATATACTTAGCAATGATAGTTTAGCAGAAAAATTATGTATGCAAAAGATGCACTGAGGACAAATAGTAAAAATCTTACCATCATTGCTAAAAAGATGTGACCTTAGTTCAATACCATCACTATTGGTCGCACATTTTGAGTACTAATATTTCTAAGTGCAGGAAGAAAATTTGTCTTGGCAGTATGAAGATCCTCAAGCCATGAAACATAATGACTTATCTCCTCGCAGTTTAGTTCAGCTCCGGGATAGTAGTAGGTCCTGTCTACCAAGCGCCGGACATGTTTGGTTGAATGGAGATAAGCTGTCAATAGAAATTAGTTGTCAATTATTTTTGAATAAGCAATATCAAAGACAAAAATATAGTTGAGAAGAACTCACATAATGGTAGAACTGGAGGCGTCTGCACATCGACCCATATGTCTCTATTACCTTCAATATCATCTTTCGGACGAATATCAAAGGTGATAACCATACCAGGCTCAAATGCATAAGCCTTACATAGTGCTTGCCAAGTTTTGCATTCAAAATAGGTGTACGTGTGTGCATTGTATACTTTGACGTTGAAAGTATAACCATCATGCTCAGTTTTCAGGTAAACTCTCTTTACCTCCATAGTTTCCATATCTTTGAAACCTATCTTATCCAAGACCAAAATTCTTGCATGGCAGGGGATGCGCTAGTAGAATAGTGAAAATTAAAAATTATAAATCAGGCAAATGAAGAATATATATAAGTCATGCTTAATTAAGAAAACAGACTTGTCGTTGTGACTTACTGTATCGAATTCGAAGGTCTCATCCAACTTGATGCTGAATCGCCTACCATCAACAAGAAAATTTCTGTCGCACTAGTCGCGCTGGTCTTCACAGTATTCGCACATAATGAAATTTTTTCCGTCGTCAGACGACATTTCCTATGTTTATATTAGGCGAAACATTAAACACTTACTAATTAAATTAATTCAACTATTCTATTAATTCAACTAAGCATTCACTAAAAATAAACTAGTTATATTAATTCAATTAGTTCAACTAAGCATTTACTAAAGATAAACTAGTTCTATATATTAATTCAACTAGTTCAACTAAACATTTACTAA